>NC_056725.1:1530541273-1530623773 GCF_019279795.1 Protopterus annectens | reverse complement strand
GGCATTAACAGTCTGTGTAGCCAGGGGTTCATGAGGATCCTGTGTGAGAATCATACAAAGGATTGCACTGTAATGGTGATATTTTGGAGATATCCCATACTTCAGCAGAGGTCTGTGACATCAGTGATGTGAGAAAGGCTTCCAGCAGTAGTGCTGCAGACAGTGCCACCTCACCATTGAAGAGTGACATGTTCACTTTGCCACCATCTTCAGAATTAGCCACAGGAGATCCACTGGCATCAGGCATGCACTGTTACATTTTATTTTGGCCACACTCATACATATGTTGATACCTTCCATGATGTGTGTAGTGGCAAGCAACACTACATGTGTGCAATATATGGGGAAAAACATATCTTGGTGTGTGGGTTGTTGCAATTGCTGGCCAGAGGTACCTGAAATTAGAGATATGCAGGTGAAATCACAAATGCAATGCAGTGTAGCCTATGGAGTTACACCATACATCTCAAATGTCCAGATTTTTGCCTCATATTTTTGGTCTGTTCATCATACAATTTGTGGATTTCTAGATCTTTTGTGGCAAATCATTGAAGATTGAATTCACTAAAAAATGACAGGCATTTGAGTTCAGACTTCATATCCTTCAGAAAACGCATGGTAACACAAGATATTTTATTCTAGCAACTTTTGAAATTTATCAGAACAATATTTAAAACATGCCCCTATTTTTGGGGCTTTGTCCCGCAATTATTTTTGTCTTTGTCCAGATTTTGTGTGCTGAGCGTTTAAGAGATATGAGTTGCACTGGGTAGTAATAACCTGTTGTGTCCCTTACTAACTCTCATATAGTCAGTGATAGCTCAGCTCTTACATCCATGCACCCCCAGGTATGAAGATCTACTCCTATGCCCCAGTCAAAGAAAGGAGGAACTCCTCTACCTCTGTGAGATAGTTCTATGTTACAGTGCTACATGGTTGCATAGACTCATATTGGCCAGATTCTCTTTTCCTGCTTAAGAAGGCCCTCTACCTAAAATGTATGGTTTAGATTATTAATATTCCTTAACTAAAACTGTAATGTATTCCATTTCACCATTCTGAAAAAAGATGTCCTTAAAGAAGGGATTATATCCTATAAATTGTCCTGATCATGGTCTAACTCTTCCTTGTAGAACCTCATCAAAATTCCAGTATCCCTAAATGCTCCTCCTATATGCTTCCTTCAATTGCACATGGGTTTGTTTGTGTCTTTTGGCTTTTCCCGGTTAGGGGTCGCCACAGCGGAACTTCGGTCCTCTAATGATTGGTAGTTACGTACTGGGTTACCAGCCCTGACACACAACCTTCAACGAAGGCATGCCCCATTCACGTATGCCTCCACACAGAAGCTGCTCTAGCTGAGAATCGAACGGGACAGCGTCTTGCTATGAGGCGACAACGCCACCACAGCACCACCACTATTTCTTATTATTAGTACTAAGATGCATCACAACACTTAATTTTTTTTACTTTTTTACATGAAAACTTATGTGGGTTTTAAATGTTCAGTCATGCAACTTATACTAATATTGTATACATTGTAATAGTCTTTTAAGTTTTCCACCATGTGCCCTTTCTTTGAATCGTAAATTTCTGCAGACATTGACATTTTCAGCTTGAAGATATTAAATATGGCTTAACCCAAGACTGATACTTTTGGCACAGTCCTACTTACTGGAAAATATTTTTATCCTACATTCATAATTTTCATATATTAATCTTTTGCATGCTGCCAGTTAAGAATCCAACCAGTGACTAAAGTATTCTCTCATCTCCCTCAAGATCTTTTGATGCTGAATGTTATCTAATGCTTCTGCAAAGTCCAAAGAGACTAGATGTATCAGTATCCAATTATCTAATGCTTTAACAGCAGCATAAAAAGCAGGACTCTTTCAAATGTTTGCCTGTTATGCATGTTAAACTTATCAGTTTATAGATGGATAGTACATTAATACCACCGCTCTTAGGAATTTGGCACTTTAATGGCCTTCCTCCATATTTCACAAACACACCTGCTTTGCAACATATTTGATAAATATATTTTAAAATGGGTGTTACCTATAATCTTATTTTCTTGACAAAATAGACCTGCAGCCCAATTACTTGTTTTGCCTATGACTTCTGTAACCATTTCCCCTGTAATAAATAGACAATTTTCTCTGTCCCAATCATTATCTATTTGTAGTATTCTTTCTGGCCCTTTACCTTGGTCTGTATAGCATTCAACAAAATCACTCACTATTTCATTTATATCACTAGTTGTTTGGTTGCCATTTTTAATTGCTCTTCCCACATATGGCATATTAAATCCCTGAAATGGCTATAATTTTTTGTTGTAATTTGTATACTTTACCAACTTGTTCTTATACTGGACATTTGTTTCCTTATTCCCCGTCTGTACTTAATAACAATATTTTTGTACACCTTTATTGTTCCTATCTGATGGAAAGTGTTTCAGTGCTGTCTAGTAATATATTTTATTTCTTTTTTATAGATTTCCAAGACTTCCATTCCACCGTGGTGCTGTTCTCTTATTTACAGTTGTTTTTACTCACACTAAAAGTACATTGTTTATTGTTAATATATATCTTATGCATCCTTAAATTATTCCCAGTGATATTCAACCAGTTTATTATTCACTTCTTGCCTCCAGTTCCAATATTTTGGACATGTCCTTGGCAAAGTCCCATGCCTTGTCCTTGAGTAGAGTATTATATTGGTTCATCTTTCTCACACCAGTTGCAGAAACCCATTATGACCAACTACAGCATTCATGTCCTACATTATTCCCTGCCACACCTGGTGCTGATGCAGCTTGTGCAGAATGTAGTTGTGGTGTGTCCACCGGGACTTTATTATCACCTGGTTGCTGAATGTTTCTAGCCCTTTTGTCTTTCAGAAGGCTTTGGCAAGCTTCATACATCCATGGATTACAAATGACAATAAATGGGTGTGGTACTCTGACTGGGGAAGCCATTTTCTGATGTCTACTGACTCCCATAGCCGAATCAGGGTTAAATGTGACCCTAGGCAGGGTAACGGATTGTCTCACTCACCCACACATAAGCAATACCAATATCCCATTACATGGCTGTCTCTGCTCAATTGCTAAATAACACTGCTCTAATCTGCTAGTGTGCATACTGTTTCCTTTTTTTTCACTTCTACAATGATCACAGACATTTGGATTTAATTTAAAACTATTACTTCAAATTGCATAGCAAAAACACTGAAAGTCATTTGCTAAACAAAACAAAACAATCTTCTAGAATTTAGAATAAGCAACAGTAAACAATCCTCCTCTTGACACTCACAGTTATTGAAAATGTATCTTTCAGTGTATTAAACTACAAGATAAGTGCTGGGAATCATAGTCAAACAACTTATGGTGAAGCACTAATTAGTGTCTCTGTTACCAAGGATAATTCACCAATTTCTTTCTATCACCTCCTTAATAAACCAAATTTCATTTACTATTGGCAAAGGAAAAGAAGTATACAATTCTTGTGTGTTATGATTCCTACAATTTGTGACACATGTTGGAGGTGCCACCGAAGTGTCTCTAGAAATCAGAATAGGTTCTGCTACACCATCTCTTAACGTAGAAACCTCTTTTTCTATTGTCACTAACCATTCTTCATCATAACCCCTCTGCATGAACAACTGTCTAAGAACTATTAACTCCTCAAAAAAATACTATCCTTAGATGTTAACCTACTTAGTCTGATCATTTGCCCCTTAATTACACCCTTTTTCATGTGTACTGGGTGCAAACTATCCCTATGTAGGTATTGATTTGCAAAACAAGACTTTCTGTAGATCTTACTAATGAATTGTCCAGTGATGTGATCTATATTTAACGCCAAATCCAAGAAATTGCATGACTGTACACCTCAGGTATAGACTTGAGAACAAGTGAATGAATACATTCATAAATAATAGGTCAAAATGTGCCTCAGCTTGCTGCTTTCAAAATCATAGAATGGAACCAATTTCAACCCCTTCCTCCCAGCTCTCTCATTTTCTTAGCTCAGCCCAAAAATCAGGAACAAACTTTAAATGTTTCTTGAATGTACTTACAAGGATGCTAAATAAAAAAAATACATTAGCAAGCATTTTCTGAAGGATACAAAGTCTGAAATTCATACCTGCCATTATTTAATGACTGTGGTCCACATAAATTAACTATTTTAGAAAAGAAGGTGCATTCTTATAAGCAACTCCAATGGCAACGGTTAAGCTTTCAGGCTTATCTGGAGTTGGGCATTGTTCCACGTGGACTGAGAATTCTTAAGATGCTTTCTTATGCTAATATGTATAATGACCTCTTAATTCAGTGGCAACAGTTAAATCTTAAGCTTAGTGCGGATTATATGTGTCTCATGAATAATTTCTTTGAGCCTATAGAATGTAAACTTATGGAGGAAATAGAAGCCTTGGAGAGTGAAATAATTACTATGTCGTGTTTTAAAGATTTATCTCACATGTACCAAACAGTCCTGGATATTTTATATGCTTTAGATATGAGACTGCAACAAACGAAAAAGAACAAAATTCAAAGGGACATTAATGATTTCAAAAATGGCCATATTTTCTCCTGGCCAAGAAATAACACTACATCTGTGAGTCAAAAAGAAAAGAAAGTATTTTTAAATAGTAAAAAAACTAGTTTATTGTATCAGCTTGACACCTTTGATGAACATTTAGTGGTTATGGAAGATCCAGCCAATGTTAAACTTCGGAAAACAAACAACTCCCTCCCATCTGTGCAAATGTCCAATCAAAGGAAGGATTCATCTAATAAAAGTGGAGAAAATGAGGTGTTGGACTCCCTACTTCCTGGTGGTGACGTCAAGACAGATAACGCTGTGCGGCCGAAAATAAAGGAGGTAATGGCAACTAGCGTTCCGAGTCATACGAAAGAAACCTTGAAAGAAAAAATGTCGCAGAGAGAAATAACCTCCTATTCCCCTTTTCAGTTAAAACAACCCGAAAAGGTTTCTTTACAAACAACAACGAGGAATGCCTCGTTGCAGCAACAGTCACAGCAGTTGAATATTGGGCTCAAAAGGAAGAACGGCAGTCCGCTAAGTCAGAACAAAGTGATGAAATGTGTGAACAATTAATTAAGAATACTGAAATGCCAAACTGTGAGGTTGGATATAGCCTTATGGACAAGAGAAATAGAATTATTCCTGAATGGCATGGCATGGAGGGCTATGTATTGATGAATGAAGGTACTGTAAATCTTTCAAACTTTGTGTTAGATAAACCTCATTTAAATGTCTTGAAGAAAGGTTTGAACTTTATTCCAAACATGTCCAATGATATTGTACAAGCAGTAATGGACTTAAAATTGTTTGTCAGAAAAGTTAGCTTAAAGTTAATTTTTAAAGGTAATGATAAACAAATGTCTAAATGTAGGAAATTGAGTTTGTTTTCACCAATATTATGTCCTATACTGTCAGCTTTTTTGAATATTGTTGAAAGTGAGTTGAGAATACTGTATAGTAAGAGATGTAGGAAAGCAATATATAATTTAACTTATTCTGAGTATATAGCAATGAAAGATTTATAGGGGGATGAGACAATAATTATAAAGCAAGCAGACAAAGGGGGTGCAGTTGTCCTGATGGATAAGGCTTGGTATATGATGCAATTTTAAAATTTTTTAAGTGATATATCTATTTTTAAAAAAATTTCTTATAGTGAAGTTAATAAGCATATAGCAAATATTAATATGGCAATATATGAGTTACAACTTAGTAATGAAATAGACATTGATTTGTTTAATTATTTAACTGTACCTTGCCCCAGAATACCACAAATTTACGGTATTCCTAAAATTCATAAAGACCTGCTAAATCCCCCACTATGACCAATTGTCTCAGGTGGAGGTTGGATTACACAACCCATTTCGAAGTACCTTCAGACAGTTTTAGGGCAATATTTAAATAAGTGTGTTATAGTATTGAAAGACACCAATAGTTTTTTGCAAGAATTATATAGTTGGTCTATGAGTAATAAGGAACAGAACTATGTTTTTGTATCATTGGATATAACTTCATTATTTACAGTTATTCCAAATGAATATGGAGTAAATTCGATTAGGGATTTTTATTGAATGAAATCAAAGTGAATGCTAGAGAAATTGAAAATATTTGCTCCCTGCTTGATATAGTTTTGATGAACAACATTTTTATATTTGATGGTGACCCTTACTTACAGTTAACAGGTGTAGCAATGGGTACGCCCATAGCTAATACATATGCCAATATAGTCCTATATGAATGGGAGAAAAGGGTAATTTTTAATGGAAGCAATGAGTTAAATTTGAACGTTAGATTTTATAAACGGTTCATAGATGATTGTTTTTTATTGTGGGGAGGTACTTTGATAGAACTAAATGATTTTGTAAAGTACCTTGATGGAACAACAAATTTTTTAAAGTTTAAGATGACAGCGTCTGAACTGGGTATAAACTTTTTAGATATATATGTGTACAAGAATGGTGACACACTAGAATCCACCATATATAAAAAAGAAGTAGATGCCTCCAGGTATCTTAATAGGAAAAGCATGCATGCTCCACATACCTTTAAAGGTATAGTGAAAGCTCAATTGATAAGAACTAGTAAACTAAACACCCTTGATACTAAGTTTGAGGAGCAAGTAAAGGAAATGATGCAAGATTTCCACGAGAGTGGTTATTTAAAATATATGATAAATAAGGAATATGAAGAGGTTAAAAAGAGAGATCTAATAGGTATAAACCTATACTTAATGGGGACTACAGAGTGAGGACAAACAGAAATGTGGGCAAGAGAAAGTGAGATATCTTACTACCTATAATTTAAATACAAGAGCTATATGCAACATAGTTGAGAAGAACTGGCCCATTTTGTTAGCAATGCCAGAAATCAGATCGATTGTGGGAGATAGACCCCTATATGCATATAGGAATTCTGAGACACTCAAACAGAAACTCTATTATAAAGATTTTAAGCAGGTGAATAAATCAAAGCAAAAAAGAATGGGCACAGTAAAGTGTTATAATTGCACCTGCTGTGAGGATTTATATGAAGGTGAACATAGGTATGTGCACCCTATTAGTAAAGAGGTTTATAATATTAAGGCTTTAACTTATTGTAATATAATGCAGGTGGTTTATTTAGCCACCTGTAATATCTGTACATCCTTCTATGTTGGAAAAACTACACGGAGGTTAAAGGATAGAATTATAGAACATAAGTCTGAAATAAGAAGAAAGTTATTGACAAATGCCTTAAGTAAACACATCATAGAAGAGGGTGAAAATCATAAGTTTAGCTTCAGGGTTATTTCACATATAGAAATGGGAGTGAGAAAGAGAGACATGAACAATACACTGGAATTAAAAGCATATGAGTGGATAGTTAGGTTACAAGCAGATGTGAAACCAGGCTTGAATAATGCTGTCAGTCTTAAACCAGTTTTATTAAAAAAACAAAGAGAGAGGCTTTGAAATTTTTTTTAGTATAAACCATAGTTATAATTAGATAGAATGTGATTATTTTGAATAGTGTATTGAAATTAGAATATGTGTGCAATGTAGTTTAAATTAACATCTAGTTTTTAGAAGTGCTTATTGTATTGAAATGTATTGCTGTAGTATATCTTTTTAAGTAATTAGGCTGGCTGTATCATGTGATTAATTGATTCCTCTATTTAAAGTTTTGTAAACTAATTGCTTAATATGTACTGATGAAGGGTGTATTCCCGAAAGCTTTACTACATTAAACTTTTGGTGTGCTAAGTTGCTGTTTTTCTGTGGTTCTTCTATATACAGTATTACCAAGGTTATTTTGTCCACATAAATTTGCCAGAAAGCCACACATTTTACCAGGAATAGACAAAACTAGATGTCAACTTATTTTCTTAAAAATTCTGGACAAAACCAAAAATAATGAGAGGAGAAAGGCCAACATTTTAAAAAACATTTTCTTTTATCTGTTTCTTAACCATTGGAACTCACTGTGGAAAGTGTCTATTAACAGGGATGTCTGAAGATCACTGTCTGAGTGACTTGCTTAAAGAGACACTACACAAATGGAGGTAGAAGGACTCAAATCCTATACTTTTGAATACAGGAAGAAGTTTGTTAATAGCTCAGAGCCATCAGTGCCGAAGAAGTTGAAATGTATTTTCTGAACTAAAACTCTTATTGTTAACATTATTGACCATCTGTCATTGTTAGTGATTTATCAGAAAATGAAGATATTAATGAAGCTCTGGCAGTTTCACAGTAGATTACATCTCTATGCACTTAATAACCTGATTCCTATAGTCAAGGGAATAGGGTTTGGTTCTTTCTAGATCCATTTGCCTATTGGGTGACTTAGAACAAACCAGACAGTACTCTTTCAACTTGATGAATAAAAAATATGCATTTTCTGAATGAGAATAACTATGAAACTCTAAGATCTGATATTACTGACTAATCAGTCAGCCAATAGGCAAATGGATTTAGAAAGAACCAAACCCTATTCCCTTGACTATAGGAAGCAGGTTATTAAGTGCATAGAGATGTAATCTACTGTGAAACTGCCAGAGCTACATTAATATATTAGTTTTCTGATAAATCACTAACAATGACAGCCAGTCAGTAATGTAAAATGTGTGGCTTTCTGGCAAATTTTTGTACCACCACTGCCTTGCCCTTAAATCATTACAATGGCCTGAATTCCCTAAACAATTGTTTCTTTCTCAACTGCATATCACACACTCCTTTCCTTGTAATCCCATTTCCTGTCACTCCATCTCAAATATTGTATCTCTATATAACCCCAGACATCAACTTCTTACATCTGACAAACATCTTATTGACATTTACAAACCACCAAAAAACATTGGTAAGTCTGTATATAAATACTCTGTAGCTCACACCTGGAACTCCCTTGCAATTAAAATAAGAAGTATCCCCCATGAGTTCCATTTCAAACTACAACTCAAACACTACCTTCTTAAGACCTGGTCCTGTCTTTGCCAAGCTCTGACCTGATTGCTAACTGATTTCTTCCAAAATTCTAATTTTGATTACTTTAAGTTTTCTCTCTTTTAATTCACCTTTCTTTCTCGCTCTTCTAACACTCCAATTAAGATTTTATCTACAATCAGGTTCTTGTAAATATTCCTACTCTGGATCTATCCTGCCGCTATTGTATTGGATGTTTTGAAACTTATATATAAATATTTTGTCTTTGTTTATTTCATTTTATTGAAATGTTTCTTGTCAATATTAGTATTGTAATTTTTAGTCTTTGTATTAATTATTGTTTTTTTCAGAATGTCTGTAATTGTAATTGGAGCTATTCTTCTTGGGTTTCCACTGAAAATGGGCGTCTGGCTCAGCTGGACCAACCCAGTTAACAAATGACAATAAATAAATAAATGAATTAATTGAATTAATGAATGAATGAATGAATGAATAATCACAATCCCCAGTGATTTACTTTTACCTGAATTTTCTATATCTAATTGGCAGTTTTCTTTAATCCATACCAGAGTCAGATCTCACTCTTGAACCAATACCCCCATTCCATGCAGATATTGTGGAAGTGGAACAAATCCTCCATGCTTTATTGTACTTGAAATTTTATTTTTTGTTTAGGCCATGTTAGGCTCCCTAGCCAGCAGTGGACCACAGGCAGCTGCCTAGGTTTCCTTCTGCTGGATTTGACTCTGCTAACTCCCTTCCATCATTCTGTATCAGGTTAGCTAGCCTATTTATTTCTGTGCAGAATACCCCATGTACACACTTCTGCAATGGGCATGGGTCTATTGGTCACGTATAGCATTATGCATACCGGTTTTCCCCCTTCCCATTATAGTGCATTGCCATGACTTCCCTAGGTGTCCAGGACCGACAGACTGCTCCCCCTCAACCAACACAACTAAACTTGACAGTAGCCTGATATTGTACTGTGTTTCACTTAAGCTTACCTCATGTTATCTGACATATTGTTACTGCTATCCATGACAGGTGCTGATTATACTGCTGGTGTACATTACCATAAAAGATTTCTGCTCTCTCATTCTCTTTGTCATTTTGTATTCAGTTCCATGAGGCACTATGTAAAGTCCTATATTTCACAGATTTTTATCTGTTAGCCTTTGCATGCAAAATGTTGCGTACATGGTATATTATGCCTTGTATCATCACATTTATGCTAATGAGGCACTTAACCACCAGGGTCTGCCAGTCACATCAAGAAAAAACTAAGTGGTCTACTCTTACTAGCTGGTGCTATCCTGCTTTGTAAAGCTCTAAGGAAAAAAGTGACCAATATATGCTTATGTACACTGTGTGTGTGTGTGTGTGTGTGTGTGTGTGTGTGTGTGTGTGTGTGTGTGTGTGTGTGTGTGTGTGTGTGTGCATGCATGTGTGAGTATGTGTGCATGTGTGTGCGTGTGTGCGTGTGCGTGTGTGTGTGTGTGTGTGTGTGTGTGTGCTCATGTAGACTCATAGCACTACAACACTGTACCACAGACATTTGGTAACAGCTCCGTTGCTGCATGTTCCTGTAATGCCCAAATGTATGTTCATGTATATGGGGCTATAAGTTTCCTTCTCAAATGAACCTGTGTAGTGATTATGGCTTCCTCACATGAGGTGAGCTGTGCATGGTGCTCTGTAGAGAGTAAAATATGTTTGTTCTTTCTGCATAGGATTTTTTTTCTGAACACCTGACAGAGTGGCATGATGGCCTCTTGTGTAGAACAGATACCTAACAAGATCTGTTCAGGATGGTCAGTGATACTTTGGCAGCACTCATTCTGGTGAGCAGTGCTGACATCATTATAGCAACCTGGATGTCCATTATGCTGTTAGCATAACTTTTGTGGCTGTGATGGACTGTGGAATACTGTAAACAACCTACTTTTTATTGTTTGGAATTGTGTGTGTGTGTGTGTGTGTGTGTGTGTGTGTGTGTACATAGGTTCATAGGTTCATAGGTAGGTACCAAGCTATTGGCCCTAGGGCCTATATAAGCCTAGCCAAAGGTACCCTGGCTTTCGCCACCCAAGAAAATTATTTTCCTGTGCCACTGTCGAGCAGAGTAACAGAAGTGATCCCCGGGGTGAATTTCCTATCTCCCATCCAATCATCAAGATTTTTCTTGAAGAGTGCTAATGAGGAGCTTTGTTTGATATAGATAGGTAGTTTGTTCCAGAGTATGAGAAGTCTCTGGGACAGGAATCTATCCCTCAGGCATGTTCTGTTTATTGTGGTGACGAGGTTTAGGTCCCTAGAGCATGTAGCCCGTAGGGATTGGGATTTCTTTAAGTGGAGCATGTCTAAAAGCTCTGGGTTTGGCATAGCTTTGTGTGTTAGGCAGAGATCGCCTCTGAGTAGGCGATATGCAACGGAGTAAAGCTGCAGTTTTTTGAGACAGTCTGCATAGGGCATCTCTTTGAGGCCGGTAATCCTCTTTGTGAGGTATTTCTGTGGCCTTTCCAGTTGTTGTAGATGTCTTGTGAGGTACATACCAAAAAGGGCATTGTACTCTATAATGGGTCTAATGACTGATGAGTAGAAGGGAACAATGACCTCTTTTTTCCTGGATGAGAAACCTTTTGTGATGAGGTGTGCCACATAGAAGGATTTCCAGACTACTGTGGCAATGTGATTATCAAAGTAGAGACTACTGTCCACCTGTGTCCCAAGGTCTCTTATCACACTTTCAGTGTTAAGTAGACTACCACCTATGTGGTAGTTCATGGGTACTGAGTTTTTACCAAAAGGAATGACAATGCACTTTTTGGCATTGAGCTTGAGGCCATGGCTTTGACACCAGGCATCTGTCTCAGCAAGGCCCTTTTGTAGGATGTCCACATCTTTTGGAGTTTTGATTATGGCTCCTAGTTTGCAGTCATCTGCGAACTTCATTAGCCAAAGACCTTCTGTGTTGGCCTGTACTTCAGAGAAGTAGATACCAAATAGGAGAGGACCCAGGACTGAACCCTGTGGTACTCCACTTGTCACTGGTCTGAAGCTGGATTTGGAGTTTGCTACTTTCACAGTGTGAGTTCTGTCAGTGAGCCAGTTGGCAAACCATCTTGTGACATAGGGATTTATCCCTAGTTTAGTGAGTTTATCTATAATTCCAGAGTGGGGGATGGTGTCAAAAGCCTTGGAGAGATCTAGATAGGCTGTGTGAACCACCTTACCCGTATCTACGGCTTTGGTGACTGCTTCAAAGAAGTCTATCAGATTTAGGAGACATGATCTGCCTTTTACAAACCCGAACTGGGTGGGGTCCTGAGTTTGGAGATTACCAATGTCATTGTTTATAAGTTCCATGATGATACGCTCCATAGCCTTGCAGACCAGGCTCATTAGGCTAATGGGGCGGTAGTTTCTGGGGTCTGTGGTGGCACCCCCTTTGTGGAGTGGGATAACTGTCACTGTGCGCCATTCAGTGGGCACATAACTTGAGGTGAGGCTATGATTGAACATGGTACTTAGGTGGGGTGCCAGTTCATTCTGTCGTTCATGTAGAACACAGCCTGGGATGTCGTCAGGTCCCATGGATGCTGTGTTCTTGGCTTTGGATAGTGTGTTTTTTACCTGTGCAGCCGTGATTACAGGAACTTTGCATTCTTCTGGTATAGAGATGGGCCCTTTAGGGGATGACAGAGGGGTAAAGTTAGCACTATCTGCCAGGATGTTGGCAATATCCGTTGGTTCTGTATATTTAGTGCCATTGTGCTGTAACTCAGAGCAAATCTGAGTGTTGCCATTGAGATCTTGATATAACTATAGAAGCTTTGTGGTTGTCTTTTACTTTTCTCCAACTTCACTCAAGTATGTCATCTTTTACTATATTTTTTACACAGGTAATTGTTTTTACAGTTGACTTTCAGCCATCCTGTAATACTTCTTTCATTGTTCAACCCACTCTCACTTGCAGCTTGGTGAGTTGTACCTTTCAATCACGCTAACTAACTGATTTTACTCCTTGGCAACTTTCAGACATTGGCTTTGTAGGGTAGACAATTATTTGAAATAGATAGTAACCTTAATAAGGATACTGTTGCTTTAATATTTTTGCAGCAACAAAAAACACCCTTCACCTTTGGAAAGTTATATAACTTTACACCTCATAGCCGAGTTTTCTGAAATATTAATGCAGAATAAGTGTTAACTGTCCAGGTTATACACCTGCATTTTGAATTCATTTTAACTAAGGAAGCTATATAAGGCAGCTGTCTATTTTGAGGGGATCTCTAGAGCTATGACAGGCTAAGAGTCACACAGTATGCTAGAGAAGCCTGACAGGATCAGGCTTATGACTACAACATGAAGTTTGTTTTCAAGGGATTGTCTCAACACTCTCTGCTATACTTCCAGACTTGCCAGATATCCTACACATTTATTTTTTTCAAATGTTTATTTTAACTTTAATCATTTTAAATGTTTAGGGGTAAAATTTCAACATGGCATCCTCAGCAACTCACCTCCTGAAATGTCACAATGTCATTCGCAGTTCCATCAGGAATCATGATTTCATGCTGTATTGTAGAATGTCCACACAGCAGCTGCAGCATGGCTGTAGGATGCAATGGTGGAATGATAACTTATCAGTTAGTATGACAAGATGAACATGTGGAACATTGCTGGAAAAAATTACTAACCGTTGCCAATATTAGATATATTCAATATCATAAACACATGGCTTATAATTAGCAATTTCTGGCAGATTAATGGAAACCCAAGGAAACACCCATTTCTACAGTCAACAATATTAATGCAACAGGCGTCATGTTTGTTTCTACTGTATATAATAGAAATATGATTGCTTGGAAGCTACATTAGACAACTAACTGCAGTACTAAAATAATGTTCACCTTAATGATACAGAATTAATATCCCTCACTTTCTATCTGTATATATACTTTTTTCCATGTGCTGCCTATTATTATGGTGAGAGCCTTTAAGAGTGCTGGCTGGCGAAATTATTTGGATTCTTTACATTTTGGGCCTGGCACCTTGCCATACTTGCATAGGGGTTGGATTCATCTGCTGTTCTTTGGTTTCCTGCACTGTCGGTGCAATGGCTCCACTTTTTGGTTAGTTAGTTTAGCGTTTAGCTTACATGGTTTATTGTATGCATCAGGCATAGATTCTTGTCCTATTTTCAGCCCCTCTGTTTGAAATTAGTTGTTGGGGAAGAGTTTCAACAATATGCTTATAATGCTCCCTGCTCGCTAATGAAAGAACTTTTAAACATCAGGTTTATTGATTTTTTTCACAGACTTGGTCTAAGGTTAAGCTCCGATATTTTATATATTTGGAGCTTCAAACAACATAAATTGTCTCTAGTGGGACTACAGGGCTTTAACGTTTTCAAATTAAAGTCTGTTTGTGATTAACAGTGAAATTATTTTTGCTCGGTTTTAGACTGGAATATGTTTAAGCCTACACTATTGAGATTCTCACATTTTTGTCATTATGGAATTTTTCTTATGTTCCACTTTTTTGCACATTGATTACGTTTCATTTATGGGGCAAATAACATTGTATGCTTTTGGTAGGAGTGGATGAAAGGAATCCAGAATATGGGCTTGTTTGGACATTAAAATATTCATTGAACATTTGGTGGGGATTATGATTTTCTGTTTTCCACCTGACTGTGAGAGCCAGAATTCTTGATGCACTACATTTGACTGAGGAAAAAGGGTCCAAGCATGAGGTTGCCAGTCTGAGACTGGGTTATAAGACAAAAAGCATAAGGCATAATATGGACTAACAACTATAGCATAATTTATATTTTATATATGATTGAAGAAGACCCGTTGTTTTTATTTTAGCTTGAACTTACAAGTCAGAAGTATCAAGGTTGGTCATTTCAGATCAGCTTTGCAGGAGTTAACAAGTTGAATATGGACTAATAACTCAATATATGCTTATATGTATGTCTATTTTATAACTGTTTGAGTCTGTTAAATTTTGGGGCTATCCTTTATGTATACTAAGTTTATTGCAACAGATGTATGCAGCTTGTGGTTGTGAAATTAAGGGATTCTAGCTCTCTTTTTGAAAAACGGCATGTTGTGACCTCTATTCATTTATAAGTATAATTGGTTGGTTGGATTATTCACCTCAAACATTTTTTGGGGGTGAATGTATATTTAATATGGCGTCTTGATAAAGGTGTTAATAAGAGCCTTGAACCCTTTTATTAGGAATGGTCTGTTTTTTCAGTTTTAAGCTGGCCGACTGGTTAGTGATGAAGCATATTTTTGTTATTGGGTTCAGAACATATTAATGATCAAGAAATGCAAATCTTATGCCTTTATTTCAAATTTGGAAATAATTGTCTGACTTATTTCCAATTTATTTTGTATATTGGGAATTTATTACTAGTTAAGAGGAATATTAAGTGAATCTTGATGTCTTGGATTATTACTGCACTCACAAGTTTATGTACAATTTTTATAATGAATTTTGTATATCATTTGAACCTTGCAGGTTAAGCACTTCTATATTATACAAAGTCCCTCACTTGCGAAACCCCCCCCAGGAGTACCCACTTCCTTACTAAGTCCTCTCTTATTCAGTCTCATACCTAACTCCTTAATTTTTCTAGCATGTCGAAGGGCCAGATGCTGGCGTCCTCTCCTGCCCAGTTGGTGAATCTGGGAATATTGAGGCAATGTTACAATTGCCTCATGTACACAGACAACCCTCTCCTCCTCCCACATAACACAAATACTTGCGAGAGATGCAGCTATTTAGCCAAACTGGAGGCTGAGCTCTCTCAACTCAGGACTGGCAAGACCAGACAGGAGGAAAAGACAACTACACACACCACAAAACCAGCCTCACATAATGCTACCACACCACTGAATCAAACACATAAACACACAAAGACATACTCAGAGGCTCTGAGTAAAACTTTACCTAAACAGCAGAGGCCTCCAAAGCAGACACCCAAGAAACTGCTACCTCATGACACCCCACAAGCAACACATAAACCACAAAATCAGTGTGCAAAGCAGTCACAGCCCTTAAGGCCAAATACAACACCAAACGTACTTGTCATAGGTGACTCCATAGTCAGATACACTGACGTCCCACTCACCAGGCTGAACAAGGAGAGGGTCACAGTAAGCTGCCTATTGGGCGCTAGAATCTGCCACATAATACAAGCACTCTGGTCACTCCACGGCAAGTACAAATATGACACAGTCATTGTCCATGCTTGTGTGAACGACCTGAGACGTACCTCCCTGGACTACATGAAAAGAGACGTAGAGGAGCTCTCTGATTATGTAACCCAGGCAGGTATGACCCTGACCCTGAGCAGTATCCTTCCTTCACCAAGAATGATGCCACAATATAGAGACAAGATGATCAACTTTAACAATTGGCTTAATTTCTGGTGTCATTCAAAGGGGATCCAATGTCTGTCTGCCTGGGATGACATGCTTGACAAGCCACGCTGCTTCGCAAGGGACGGCTTGCACCTGTCACCCCTGGGATTCCGGATATTGGCTAAGGCTCTTGCCACCCCCATAGTGCCTTTTTTAGGCAAGGCTCAAATTCTAAACCTACCACCCTAGAAAACAAAAATGGGAAGAAACTGAGGGTAATGCTGCTCAATGCTAGAAGTCTAAATCTCAAAATGCACGCACTCGAGGCCCTTCTCAGTATGGAGAACATCGATGTCTGTGCTGTAACTGAAACCTGGTTCAAGGCTCCTGAGAGCACCCCGGCACTATCAGGTTTTACCTCATATCATGCATTCCGGCCCCAAAACCCGGACCACACCACAAAAGGAGGGGGTGTATCCATATTCATAAAGGATACCCACACCTCCAGGTTGGTAGCAATGCACAAAGCTTCGGAAACCATCCAGGTGCAACTAACCATAGGCAAAACTGCTCTACAATTTGTAGCATGCTACAGGCCACCCTCTCAAACTCCGGAACCCCACACAGCCTTCCTGAAGACACTGGAGGGTATAAATGTATCTCCAAACACCATCATATTGGGTGATTTCAACTACCCGAATATAGACTGGGAACATTACTCAAGCCCTAACTTTCTAGCCCAACGGTTCCTGGAGTTCATAAATTCAAATGCCATGGAACAACTAGTCACTGTTCCCACGAGAGGAGAAAACATACTAGACCTCATTATCACAAACATGGGGACAAAATGCTCCACACCGGAAGTATATCCCTCATTGGTGAGATCTGATCATAAACTAATCTCACTGGAAATCCACATCCCGCCCCCACCCCAAACAAAAAAGACCACAGTGAAGAACTTCTCTAAAGCAAACTTCACACTACTCAAGACTGGTGTGGTATCCTTCAAGGCCCCTGTGCCAGTGGAAACCACAACCCAAGCTGCGAAAGCCCTTACAAATGCCTTCTATGAACACCTCCAGGACTGCATGGACCAGGCAATCCCAAATAAAACCAAGACTCTTTCCACCAAGGGCAAACGTCCAGTCTGGTGGACCTCAGCCATTAACAAACTCTACAATAAGAGGAGAAAGCTATTACATGATAGAACAAAATCCATAAAAGGGAAGTCACCCCTGATCAGTATTAGTAAAAAAATACGAGCACTCATAAAAACAACTAAGGCCAATTTTGAGAGAAAAATTGCCATGGATTCAAAAGACAATGATAAGGCCTTTTTCAGCTATGTTAGGAACCTGGGTGGAAACTCCCAGATATGCTCAGAATTAGTCCAAAATGATACAAAAATCACTGAACCCACAGACATTGCCAACATACTGGCAGACAGGTTCAGTGCAAATTTCACCCCCCCTTCTTCCCCGCTAAAGGAGAGATAACTATCCCAGCGGAGTGTAGCCTCCCAGACATCTCAAATGCGCAGGTGAAAGCTGCTCTCTCTAAAGCTAAAAACACAGCATCAATGGGACCGGATGGTGTCCCCGGCTGTGTGCTACACGAGCTCAACAAGGAACTAAACCTGCACATAAGGCAGCTGTTTAATCTCAGCCTTACCACAGGATACATGCCCAAGGAGTGGCGTATGGCAACTGTGGTCCCACTCCACAAAGGCGGTGCCTCTACGGACCCTGGTAATTACCACCCCATAAGCTAAACAAGTCTAGTCTGCAAAGCTATGGACAGGATCATAATGGAGCTCATAAACAAAGATATAGGGGACTTGCAGACATTGGACCCGACCCAGTTTGGCTTCGTCAAGGGCAGATCATGCCTTTTGAACTTGGTCAACTTCTTCGAAACAGTCACCAAGGCCATTGATGAGGGAAAGGCAGTCCATACAGCCTACCTTGACCTTGCAAAGGCTTTCGACACAATACCCCACTCGGTATTGTAGAAAAACTTACCAGCTTAAATGTAAACCCATATGTCACAAGATGGGTTGCAAACTGACTTAAGGACAGAACCCACAGGGTTAGAGTTGCTGGCGCTATGTCAGACTCCAAGCCGGTCACAAGTGGTGTCCCACAGGGCTCGGTCCTTGACCCCTATTGTTCGGCATCTACTTCTCAGAAGTACAGGCCAACATGGGAGGACTTTGGCTGACAAAGTTTGCAGACGACTGCAAACTGGGCCATAGTGGAAAGTGCATCGGACACGGATATCCTTCAGAGGGGACTCACGGAAACAGATAGCTGGTGCCAGAGCCATGGCCTGAAGTTAAACGCCAAAAAATGTATAGTCATACCCTTCGGGAAAAACAAGGTAACCCCAAGCTACCATATAGGTGGCAATCCACTAAGCACAGAAGAGGTTATCAGGGACCTGGGGACCCAGGTTGACAGTGGCCTTTCTTTTGACACTCACATTGCTAAAGTGGTTAGAAAGGCCTTCTACATTGCCCACCTGATCATGAAGGGATTCACATCCAGATCTAGTGAGGTCATTGTTCCCCTGTACTCTTCACTTATCAGACCAATGATCGAGTACAGTGCCCCTTTCGGGATGTATCTCACCCGTCATCTACAGCAATTGGAGAGACCCCAAAGGTTCCTCACCAAAAGGATAAAGGGACTCCAAAATCTGTCATATGCTGCCAGATTGAAGAAACTCCAGCTCTATTCAGTCGCATACCGTCTGCTCAGAGGTGACATGTGCCTGACACACAAGGCCATGTCCAACCCGGAATTAATGGACATGCTCCACCTCAAAAAATCCAAATCCATCAGAACCACTAGAGCAAGCGACTTAAACCTTAGCACGGACATAAATAGGACATGCTGGAGGGATAGATTTATTACTCAGAGACTCCCTATGCTGTGGAATAAAATTCTGGTCCATGTGAGGCAGAGCACCTCGCTGGCTCTGTTCAAGAGAAGTCTTGACCTGTGGATGGGAGATCGTAGGTTTACCCCGAGAATCATCTCTGTGTCACTGCTGGACAGAGGCACAACAAACTAATGGGCACAGTATTTTTTCATATAAGGGGTGGCGTAAGCCACAAAACTTTGGGCTAGGCTTATAAATGCCTTAGGGCAGATAGCCTAGAATAAACATATGAACCTATGAACCTAGTACAAATGTTACTCCACACAGACTTATAGCTATCCTACAAGTTCCACAATCCCAGCCACCCCCTTTAATTACTATGAAAAAAGTTCTATTAGCCCTTTCAAAAACTAAGAATACTTCATTCATGGATCCTGACAACATACTAGGTTGCCTGATTATCATTGACAAATATGGCCTTACGGAACCCCTACTTAAACTCTTTAATCTAAGCCTCTCCATTGCTTACATCCCTGAAGCCTGGAAAACAACTGTTATAATGCCAGTACACAAGGATGGCTCAACCACGGACCATGGTAACTATGGACCCATTGCTCTCACTAGCCTCATATGTAAAGCTGTGGAGCACATTATCTCAGACTTCATTAATCTGGACAGTGAGCATCTCCAAGCCTGGAACCTCATCAATTTAGCTTTATTAAAGTAATGTCCTGCCTCTTTAACCTCATTAATGTATTTGAAAAAGTAACTGAAGCAGTGCATAGTGGTTATATAATGCATACGGCATATCTAGACCTGGCCAAGGCCTTTGACACCATTCCTTATGCAAGTATTATTGATAGACTTGTAAATCTGGATATATAAATCCTTACATTGTGTGATAGATAAATAACTGGTTGTCTGATAGACCCCATGTGGTTATCATAGAAGATGCCACTTCTGAAAGCAAAACAGTTACTAGTGGTGTACCACTGAACTCAGTTTTGGGACCTCTCCTTTTTGGCATATATTTCTTAGACCTTCAGTCCTGCACTTCAGACTTATAGTTAAGTAAGTTTGCAGATGACTGTAAACTGGGTATTGTTATTCAATCTTCAACTGACTCAGAATTGCTCAAACACAGTTTAGACCATGTTAACAATTGGTGCAAGGACAATGGTCTCAAATTACGTGTAAAATATGTAGCATAGCTCATTTTGATAAACTAAACAGTTGCACTTACTGTATAAGAGATACACCCTGCAAATCAGACACTGTTGTAAGCAATCTGGGTAATCTTGCTGATAGTTTCCTATCATCTGACCATCATGTCTCCGCAGTAGTTTAGCAAACCTTTTACCTGGACCATCTGATTTCCAAAAGCATCTCCACTAGATCCAAAGATGTCTTAATTCCTTTTCACTCATCAGACCCATTATTGAATATAATGCACCTTTTGTTATGTATTTATCTGAACATATCACACAACTTGAGAGATCTCAGAGATTCATAACTAAAAATATCAGTGGCCTCCGAAATCGTAGTTATCAGGACAGAATAGCAGCCCTTTCTCTGCACTCAGTTTCTTACTGACTCCACTGTGGAGATCTATGTCTAGCATTTCGTGTTATGAAAGATCCGATCCTATTTGAGCTCCTATTCCTTTACAGAACTAATGGTACATCAAATACTTTGTTAAAAGAACTAAACCTTCATCAGCAGATAAATAAGACATGTTGGTATGATAGACTCATATCTCAAGGTACCCCTCACCTGTGGAACAAACTTCCATTACATGTCGAGCAGGGTAACACCCTTACCACCTTCAAGGTAAACCTAAATAATTGAATGGGTAGCCTCAAATTCTCTCACTGTATACATTGTCTTGCCTTCATTGAAGCATAAGTGAAATTCTGAATACATTTTTTGGCTAAGTTTGACATGGTCTGCAGACTAATTGTCTAGTACCTATGAATTTATTTTATTATTGTGTAGTGCAGTGGAACACTGGTTAAAGCTGGTCAGTTTCAGGCATAGCTTGGATTAAATAAGTAAACAATCAAGTTGTACACAACAACAAAACAAATATAAAATGAAATCAAGTAACTTTTCAAAAAATTCAAATGTTAAGACAGAGTTACTAAGACTGATAAGGACTCTAAAGTCTAACTACCATTTGTCACTGTAAATAGCTTTTCATGCTATGAAAGATCTACCCCTATTTTGTCTGCTATTTGTTTGTAGAAATTGTAGTGGGAACATTGGCTCTATGTGGTGGCCATCATTGATGTGATACCCTGAACCCCATGTACAAAATGGGGAAAAAGGGGCTTGATGTCAATGCCAAAACATGAGGGATCAGGAAGGAATTGTTAGTCCTATGTGAAGGGATTGGAAAGTGATGTTTCTTTGCATGCTTAGTCCTGAGCATGATGCTCCCATCCAGAAAAGGGATGACAATGGTGCATAAAAAAGTGGGGAATGAGTAAGATGTATAGTTGAAGGACTGTATGGTAGGAAGTATAGAAGGAGAGAAGAGTTAGAAGCAGATAGAGTTGAAGTATGGTATGTATATACGTACAAAGTGCATGTCTCCAGTTGACAGATGCAAGCAAGGTGTACATTGTCATACACTGAGAGAAAACCCTAGCTGGGGCTAGTTAGGTCTGTGACTGTGTGTCAATGAGTTTTAATCCACCATTTTAATACCAATAACATGCACTGCCTCTGATCTTTCTTCCTGTGGAAAGGAACATACTCACAAGTGCTCTCAGTTCAAACTTTGTAGGTTGTCACAAGACGGGCAATCTATTTCCCTAATGTATACTTCTGGTAACACTTCTGATCAGTATCTACTAGTTCACTTTAGTGGCAAGTTTATTGTGCATTTGCACATCTCATATATCTCATTAATTTGTATTATTAAAATGTTCAACTTGATATCAATACTAAGGCTCTATAGTCTTGGCTGATCATTGTCATAACAGTTCAGTACAAAGAGAAAGAATATTATATGTGCAATAAAACAACTACAAGATCAACTAAAACTAAATGCTAAGAAATAAAGTATCATCTCTCTTGGAAAACAACAAATTGCAACTACCCACTGTAACAATGATTTCCACTCTGCAATGGGTCTGTCATCAGAGACCTGGACACCTGGATAGGTAGCTTCCTCTCCACTCTGTTTTGATCACCATGCAGCTACTGTAGTTAGGAAGTCCTTCTATATATCACAATAAAACATTAAGAGCATCCCTTCGAAAACCAAGGATGTTACTGTCCTAATGTACTCTGCCAGGGTTAGACCCACTATAGAATATAATTGACCCTTTGCCATGTATCTCACTAGATATATCAAAAAACTCTAAAAAAACGTAGATGTTCATAAAAAAAGCATCCCTGGCTTCAAAAATCTTAGCAATCAGAAGAGGTTGGAGCCACTGTCTCTGTACTTATTGTTATATGGCTGCATTGAAGGGAGACCTATACCTTAATTTCCATGCCCTGAGGGATCCCATTTAATGGGACTTCATTTTTCTCAATGTGTAAACAGTACAGCCAACACTAGAACAAGATATCTGAATCTATATCAGGGAATAAATACAACACCTAGCACTTCCCTTTGTTCTGGAAAAGACTGACCCTTGAATGTCAAGCAGTGCAATTCCCTGTCTGCCTTCAAACATAACTTTGACAGTTTGGATGGGTACCCTAAAATACAGTCCAGGACTTAAAAGCCTTACCCTTCTTGAAAAGGTTGTTAGAACCAGAGGGTGGTTATTAACAAGGCATACATGGCCTCTGGTCTAATAGCCTTATATTCTTAAGAACAGTGTAAGTAATCCTGTGCTAAATAGATAAACTATCAGTGGCCATTACTGATGCACTTACTACACGCTCCATCCTTACAGTAACACTCAAGTTCTTTGCTCCTCTAATAAATCTATTCTACAAATCACCAAATGCAACAACAATGCTGCTGACGCTCTCTACTCCAACTATGTTTCCAATATTTGGAACCCCATCCCTCAAACTATCATAACCACTGCTAACCTATCCCACTTCAAAACTTGCTTAAACACCACCTAAGTAATAATTGACTTTGCTCATGCTATATAGCCCTAGAGAAGTCCTACTCTTCCTATCTATTAGTTCCCAATTAATAGTCCATCTCCTTAATGTCCCACGTCAGTAGAAAGTGAGTAATATAATTATATATCTTCTTCTCTCTCCACCTCTTCCTCCCTCATAACTAAATAACCATTTAACTATCTGCTCCACTTATCTCCTTACCACCATCTATTATCTTCTCATCCCACTTACCCTATCTTATTGTTTTCTGTTCTCCTTTCCTCCACACTATATTTTTCTTCTAACTATTCTTCCTCTTAGTCCTTCCTACCCACATTGTAGACCACTTTTTTCTTCTTGCCTATGTCAACTTCTCTTCTGTAGTATTTCTTTGTAATGTTGTGTGTTTCATTGTGTACACTACTCCTCTATGAGAAATATTATGAGACCTAAATCCTTACATATGTATTTTTCTGGTCAATTCTGCTTTGAACTTTTGTATATACAGTGGATATAAAAAGTGTACACACCCCTGTTAAAATGCTAGGTTTTTGTGATATAAAAAAATGAGACCACAATAAATAATTTCAAAACTTTTCCCACCTTTAATGTGACCTATAACCTGTACAATTCAATTAAAAAACAAATATGTTAGTGGAAAAAATATAAAAAATAAAAAAAAAACGTACAATAAGCTGGTTGCATAAGTGTGCAGAGTCTTAAAATAATACTTTGTTGAAGTACCTTTTGATTTAATTACAGCATTCAGTCTTCTTGGGTATGCACCTGCCATCAATTAAAGAGATTATGATTAACCCCAAATAAAGTTCAGCTGTCCTAGTGGGAGTTTTCTGACATTTACTCATTTGTCTGCTGCAGCAAAAGCCATGGTTTGCAGAGAGCTTACAAAATATCAAAGGGTTCTCATTGTTGAAAGGCATCAGTCAGAAGGATACAAAAAAATTTCCACAGCACTGGATATATCATGGAACACAGTGAAGACAGTCATCAAAAAGTGTAGAAAATATGGGACAACGGTGACATTGCCAAGAACTGGATGCCCCTCCAAAACTGATGAAAAGACAAGACAAAGACTGGTCAGAGAGGCTGCCAAGAGACCTACAGCAACACTAAAGGAACTGCAGGAATTTATGGCAAGTACTGGTTGTGTACTACATGTGACAACAATCTCCCATATTCTCCATCTGTATGAACTATGGGGTAGGGTTGCAAAATGGAAGCCTTTTATTACACGGAAAAACATCCAGGCCCAGCTAAAATTTGCAAAATAATATATTGTCTCCCAAAAGCATGCCGGAAAATGTGTTATGGTCTGATGAGACCAAGGTTGAACTTTTTGGCCACAATTCCAAAAGGTATGTTTGGTGCAAAAATGCTTCGCTTCCCCAAAAGAACACCATCCCCACTGTGAAGCATGGTGGTGGCAGTATCATGCTTTGGGGTTGCTTTTCTTCAGCTGGAATTGGTGATTTTGTCAAGGTGGAGGGAATTATGAACAGTTCCAAATACCAGTCACTTTTGGCCCAAAACCTTCAGGTGTCTGCAAGAAAGTTGAAGATGAAGAGGAATTTCACCTTTCAACACTTCAGTGACCCCAAGCATACATCAAAATCAACAAAAGAATGGCTTCACCAGAAGAGAATTAAAGTTTTGGAATGGCCCAGCCAAAGCCCAGACCTAAATCCAATAGAAAAAATGTGGGGTGATCTGAAGAGGGCTGTGCACAAGAGATGCCCTGACAATCTGACAGATTTGGAGTGCTATTGCAAGGAAGAGTGGGCAAATACTGCCAAGTCAAGATGTGCTATGCTGATAGACACCTACCCAAGAAGACTGAATGGTGTAATTAAATCAAAAGGTGCTTCAACAAAGTATTAGTTTAAGGGTGTGCACACTTATGCAACCAGCTTACTGTATATTTTTATTGTTTTATATTTTTTCCCCTAACAGATTTGTTTGTTTTTCAATTGAATTGCACTGGTCACATTAAAGATGGGAAAAGTTTTGAAATTATTTATTGTGGTCTCATTTTTTTATATCACAAAAACCTGACATTTTAACAGGGGTGTGTACACTTTTTATAAACACTGTATATAAACTTATTCCTAACAATCCATGGAAATTATGTGTACTAGTCAATATAACTCAATGAAATTCTTTGTAATTTTTGTAATTTCTTGTATGTTTTTTTTTTCTATTTGCCAAATTGTTACAGGAGATTTTCTCCCCAGGCCTCCGCTGAAAATGGGATCTAATACATTCGGACTTTCCTGGTAAACAAATGTTAAATAAATGAAAATAAATAAATAAAATTGACCACAAGAATACTGAAACATTAGTATTTGAAATTATAGGTTCATAATTAATATACTAGGCTAACAGCTACCATGGCTTTTATAAGCCTAGTTGTGCAATCCGACCCAATTGTGTGTCTGTGCATCATTAGTATTTATTAGGAGGGGTATGTTAGGAAGTTTCTAAAGGTTATGTGAGGTGTATGTTAGTTTGGTCATTACTGACAGTCTCTGTCTATCAAAGACATGGGGGCCAGACCTGGGATAAATTTCTGATTTCCCATCCATTGGTCAAGTTTATGCTCAAATAGGTTTAGAAATAAACTGTATTGCACATGGATGAGAAACCTGTTCCAGAGCATGAAAATGCTCTGAAATATATATCTATATTGCCAGCATATCTTAACGTTTTATCTATATCACAAGGAAAACTTAAATCTTTGAATCTAGTGATTCTAATGCTGTTTGTTTTATGGATGCACAAAAGGTGCATAAGAGCTGGATCAGAGGATGCATAGAATGCCTCTCAGTAACCTGTAGGAGACAGAGTCTAGAGACAGGCCTTTAAGCAGATTCATATAGGATAATGTATTTATACTGTGAACTTTTTGGGGAATTCCAGTTGTTGCATATGTTTGGTACATGCTGAAGGGAGTATTTTACTCCATGATGGCTCAGATAAAGGCCAAGTAACATGGCACTATGAATTCCTTTGACCTGGATGTAATGCCCTTACTCGTAAGCTGGGTAACATAGAATGATTGTCTTACTCCTTGGGCACATGTTGGTCAAAGGCCAGTATTATTTATTTATTGAAATCTGATTACCGGGAAAGTCTGACTGGGTGAAGCAATATATTTTTTGGCATTGGGTTTTAGCCTGTGGATTTAACACTAGTCATTTGTCTGTGATAGACCCTCTTGTAAGATGTTTGTGTCATGGAGGAATCTACGATAAATCCCAAACTGCAGTCATCTGTGAACTTGGTCAGCCAAAGGCCCCTGGCATTAGCCTTCACCTCTGAAAAATAGATGCCAAATATGAGCAGCCATAGTACAGAGCCCTGAAGTACCCCCACTGGTGATCAGTCTGTTAGTGAAGGTGGTAGCACCAATCCTGACTCCCTGGGTTCTGTCTGTAAACTAGCTGGCAATCCAGTAATTTATGAAAGCATTTATGCTTAGTTTGGTGAGTTTATCAACTATACCTGAGTGGGGTATAGTACTGAACATGTTAACCAGGTCTAGGTTGGTGGTAAGCACTGTTTTCCTCCATCCATTGCCCTTTTGACTTTCTCAAGGAACTCCATCCGATTTAGTAGGCATGATCTTTCAAAGACAAAGCCAAACTAGGTTGAGTCCAGTTTCTGAAGGTTGATTATGTCTCTGTTGATTATTTCCATTATAATTAATTCCATGGCTTTGCGTATTAGAGTAGTCAAACTAACAGGTCAGTAGTTTCCGGGGTCAGTTGATGGTCCACCACTATGCAGTGGGATAACTACTGCAGTCCACCATTGTTGTGGTACAAAGCCTGTTTTGCGGCTATAGTTGAAAAGTGACTCAAGTGGCCTGAAAAGTCACATTTCCAGTTATTTAGAAGGCATTCTGGGATATTGTCATGGTCCATTGAGGCTGTGTTTTTGGCCTTGACAAGTGCTGCCAGGACCTGCTCCTTGATAATAGTTGGTGGGAGGTTATGCTACTAGGTATTTGATGGAGGGGAGAGGGGAAGTGGGGGTGAAGTTTGAGCTGAATTTATCAGCCAGCAAACTCACCATGTTGCTCTGTTCATTGAAGGTGGCACCATTGACCACCAGTTCAGCACACTAATATGCACTGCCTCTGACGTTTTTGACATAGCTGTAGAAGGCCTGTTTGTTGTCTTTGGTCTGTAAGGCTATCTTGACCTCGTAATTGGCCTTGTTGGACTTAATTAGTCCTCTTAGTTTACTGTTTAATTTAATTGGAGAGCTCCAGTCATTATGGGAGTTGGTCTTTCTGATTTTAGTCAAGACTTTTTCCTGTTTTTATATATCCTATTAAGGTTAGGATGCCACCATTGTGGTTTGTTTTTAGAGCTTGTTTCAGGTTTACTTCTAGTAGGTATGGCAGCGTCTGTACAGCCATTCACATGGTTGTACAGGGTCTCTGTAAATAATTATGCATAATTTGCTGTTAACCTGGTGCTGGGAGGGGCATTATCCTTAGTAGGGTATAGCTTGCTTTGGAATAGTTCGTAGATGTTTACAGGGTTTGCTGGGTTACTAGACTGAGACATCTTTGTGGTCTGACCTCACCAGTGAGGGTGTCCCTTAAGGGTGAGTACTAGGTCCATTATGCTTGAACCTCTAGTGGGTGGACATGCTATCGGGTCACAGGTATTTGTGTTAATAAGTCTAGCAATCATTGTGCCTGGGAGTGTGAGGGCAGTTTATGTTTCCCAGACTATAAGTTAAAGTCTCCCATGTCTAGGGTAATTTGGTTTAATGTCAAGTTTCTCCAGTAGGTCTAAGTAGGAGCTATGGGATTCTAGGGGCACACAGAGTGACCTATAGCTTGCTAGGATATAGTACAGGACTTTAGGCATGTGCCAATCACCACAGACAAATTCCAGGGCATTGTCCTATTTAACCAATGTAAAGTTATGCATGTTGCTAATATAGAGACTCCTCGACCTTTTTTCCTTGTCTATGTAGTGGATAGTCTAAATTGGAAGTCACAGAAGCCTTGCACTGATAGAGTACTTTCTGTAGGTTTAACCCAGGACAACTTGTAGGGTGTACAGTTTTTTTTGGTTTAGGCTCCTAGCATTGAGCAGCAACACCTTTAGATTTCTTTGGGTTTTATTTCCTATGTCAACAGGTTTATCAATCTGGCATTGCCTAAAAACAGGGTCTAAGGGGTGGATAAGGTTTTATCCAATATTTGTAAGCCTAGGGAAGTCAGATGCAGACCATCCTTTGCAATGTAATGTGGTCTGTTAACCTTGTCCTCCCATGCTGACAAATACTGAATTCCTTTGGAAACACACCAGAAACTAAGCCAATAATTGAAGTCAATCATATTTTTTTCCAGACTGTTTCTTCTTCTTACACTATGCTCCACTTTTCACTATATCTGTATATATATATATATATATATATATATATATATATATATATATATATATATATATATATATATTTCTGTATCCATATATCTAGCTCTCTCACTCTCTCTCTCTATATATATATATCCATATATCCATCCATCAATCCACAACCACTTTTTCCCATTTTTGCATGGGGTAGGGGTGTCACTTCAACAGTGACAATCATCTAGCTCCATGGTTTTCACCACCAGGTGGTTAGCCCTGCTGTGTATTTCATCCACACCACACACTCACACATGCATTCACACCTTTGTCCAATTTAGAATGTCCAATCTACCTACTGCATGCCTTTGGTGCACCCAGAGGAAACTCATGTGAACACAGGGAGGACATGCACACTCTGCACAGATGGTACCCCAGCCAAGAATCAAACCAGGGAACCTCTTGCTTTGAGGTGATAACATTATCTGCTGTACCACTGTGCCACCCTTTACAAATACAATGAAATCAAAGTTTGCATAACAGGAAATTAACATGATTTACAGTAAGTCTGAAGACTTGATTAACATCGAGATTACAGAAAGATGACAAATGTCATCAAACAGAATTCAGGGCTTGTACAGGAAGATAAAAACAGAGAAGACAGATGGCAGGAAAGGAAAGTTAGTGGATGGTCTACTCCTTTTATACTCTTATGCATCTAACACACCTTGCATTTTTGACATCACCACTTCTCCCACTATCCAGTATAATATCAAACTGGGCACAAAAACTGGACAGAATTTAATGCATACATACATGCAATTAAGTGTGATGAAGTGTGCACTTTAAGTGTACAGATATTGCACAATTAGGAGTATTGTGAGGCATAACACCAAATGGTGAGAGCCTTGCTGTAATGTCTAGTTCATCTAGATTTTTAGTTGTACTTTTACAATACAGAAGAATAAGCTACACATTTTATTTTAATGTAAACAGTGCTCAGTCCATTTTAACTTGATTGTTGTGCAGGATTATAGCACTTTAACTAAGTGAAATTCTAGCATGGAAGTTTGAGAGTAATCATTTTAGGAACCTTTCTCTTAACTTCTGTTAAACTGCTGGATGCTGCAGCACAATCCTAATTTTCATAAATCATGTTCCAGACCAGAGTTGCACAAATTCAGAGTCATGGTTCAGGAATTAGCATGTTGAAGATCAGAGCGCAAGTTACTTTTAGCAGAATTATTGTCATTTAGGGGTTGACATCATAGTTGAGGTGTTTACATCTCATACAAGGTTTTGTTCTCACCAAAGGATATTGGCTAGGCTGAAAACTGCCTCTCAAGGGCAGCTAGCCTAGTACTTGCCAGTGAACCAACATTGAAAATAATGTTAACAAAAATGTATCGCTGGTCTCTATTTTAACCAACTGTTGATGCAGGGTTATAAATTTGTAAATGTGGAATTATGATATGATACCAGCAATGCCCCCCTCTCCCTTCATGCCTTAATGCCTGTTGATCCCCACATCTTCCTGCCCTGGCTTCCACCTCTAAATTGCCCTTTTTGCTACTCCATCCTTTCCTTTTCCACCACTCCTACAGCCTGCACCATGGCACATCCATATCCCACTCCCTCATCACAGCAACATCATCCACCCTCCCTTTCTGCATGAATCATTGCAGTTCTCCGATTTTCATTCCAGGATTCCATGCTTTAAATCACTACCTGCTACTTCTGTTTCTTTTTCTTTCAACTACCTGAAGACCTATTCAGTTGTTTTGTATCCATGACTCTCTGGTATTAACACCTGAATTTAAAGGAACAACCACTGAGATGTGCATTTACAACCTTGATCTAAAGCAACACTGTCCATTCTGTACCAAGACAAATATTCTACCTAGCATAGACTTGGTCTCTCTTACAAGTCTCCCTCATCTTTCTGCCAGTCACAACTCTTTCTCTACTGCTAGAGCCAGTCATTCTACTCTCACTTCTGGTTCGGTCACCAGCAGCTGTCACTGTTGTCTGCACCTACCTACTACCTTGGCTTTCTCTTCTTTGTCCTCTCTGTGGAGGTTCACCCCCCATACCTTCTACCTTCACCTTAGTCATTACCATACCACATGCCTGTATTTCTCTGAACAGCTCTGCCCATGTCATCTAGCCCTCTGCTTAATTCCCCCCAATGTTTCCCAAATCCATCTTGCCTACTGTCCTTGTGCTGCCTCTCTTTTTCTTACTTTACAGCCAGTCTCCACTCCTCTTCCAGCTCCCATTCTTCTGCATGTCCCACATCCACCGATAAACCCCAGCTCCCTAAGCCAGTCCATTTCTCCACAGCCTGAGTATATATCCCACCTCCTTCACATTCTCCTGACCGATATTTTCTGCTACTTTCATGATGCCCCCTCTTATGTAACCATACTGTATCTTCCACTATATTTTTAATTATACCGTCTGACTTTAATTACCTATCTAGACTTTTCTAACTCTAATATGTTTCAGGTTATCTGCTAAGAAAGTTCAGGTCAAATGATATCTCAATAGGTACTTCAGAGTAAAGAGCCAAAAATTATCACTTATTTTTACAATTACCAGAGACAATGAGAAAATGCCCATCAGCAGCTCAGTTTGGAAAGATATTTGCATGTCTTTTCGTGCTTAATTCGTTTTACATACTGGCATACAAAACTTCTGTCTTAAGCATCTCAATAAACATTCAACTGTCAAAAATTCTATGGAAACTTTATCAAATATACAAATATAGGACTAACACCAAAATAAACTGTAAGCATGTTTTACCTTTTTACAGCAGTCACCCCAAAAGCAAAAAAAAAAAAATACTATGCCTAACCCACTTCAAAAAATGAATCAGGCTTAAGTATACCTTAATTATCTTGCACCTACTATAGAAATCAGAAAATAAAATTTAGAAACCTTAGTCAATGTACAATGAACTGATTTACAGGATCATATAATCAGAACTATAAGCCCAAAAGTGTCAACTGTAAATCAAGTAAAAATGAAATCTACTCTAATGCGGCCTTTTTGCTTCGTATGTATGTATGTATGTATATATATATATATATATATATATATATATATATATATATATATATATATGTTCAAAACATCCACATGGCCCATACACACAATCCCTATTTATCAACAATTTTCCCATTTTTACATTTTCTATTACTAAACCAAACTTGACTAAGTAGGTCAGTGTTTTGAAGGTAAAGGACAGGATTTCCTGGACACTTACTGTACACACACACACACACACACACACACACACACACACACACACACACACACACACACACACACACACACAAGCTTTACAGTTAAAATAACATCCTGCTATCTCATCTCTATATTTATTTATTTTCAAACAAAGGTTCCAATAAACTATCATTTGGTTCAGTAAACCAAAGATAATTATGTGTAACAGCATATTTTCTTAACATTCATACTCACAAAAGGTGGTAGACGTTAATGATTTGCTTCACTATTTACATACTCTGTGATATTCACAAAAATTCCATCTCCCATGATGCCCAATTAAGCAACTTCATTCTCCTGCACTTCCTGGTATCCAAAATATTACAAAATGGTGACTAGTGTAGAAGGCCATCATCCTGCATGGAGTCAGATTGCTTTTCTTTTTGCTCCTAACCTGTCCCTTGCTGGCTGACAGATTTCTACACACCTTCTTTACCTACCTAGAATCACCATATTATTGGCTAATTTCTCACACAGATATTTTTACTAATAGTAAACAAAGAAACAACTTTAAAATACTGTGCAATTCTTGCAAATAGCACCCCCATACCTAAAATGTTAAGATCCTGTTCTTAAAGTATAACACCATTACTAAAACACCCACAAACACACACCTAGAATACAAAGCCAATGTAAACAAAAAGATTAATGCAATGCAATTCTAAAACACTTTTGAAGGTCACATGTATGTGAAACAACAGAATATCCCGAAAACCGCCCAATTCAAAACAGTTTGCAAATTATTTTCAGAAAAATACAATATCAAAAACGATGCTAAAATGACACTGCTGTTTTCATAACCATAAAATGTACTTCAGCATTCTCCAAATGCAGGCAAAATGCCATGATTATTCAAGCATCAAGTACCATGGCACCAAGCATTTATGATGCCCGTTAAACACATTTGCACCATCAAAATCAAAACCAACCATGTCACAATATTTAGTAATACATGGCAGAACCTTGGCAGATGAGAACCACGATTTACCCAGAGCTTCCTCTTTAATATTCCCTCACTATTAATAAACTGATTGCTTTTGAATTCTGTCCTATTTATAAACATGTTTAAACACCCTAAACTACAAAATAAGCTACCAATGGAGTGCTTCCAGAGTGCAGAAATTTCTCATTACCACTGTATGTAACCTCCATTCTAATTACCTGTCATTTAGCTGATCTTCTTTTTTAGGGAGTGGATGGATTACAAAGTGAACAAACGTCATAATTATATTTCAATAAATAAATAAAAACAAAGTGCATAAGATAAGAACAATTTCTTTAAAAACAGAAAACATAACTAAGTTTAATAATAGGAGTGTTTAACTTGCCTGCACTAGGCATGTTATATATATATATATATAGAAAGGCAGACTAAGAAAATAAGACCATTTGACATAGGAGTCTTTCAAACACACACACACACACACACACACACACACACACACACACACACACACACACACACACACACACACACACACACACACACACACACACACACACACACACACACACACACACACACACACACATTAATTAAATATTACGTACTTCTCAACTCCGTTTTCTCAGGAGTGAGGAACAAGTGAAAAAAATGGGGTGGCCGGGTTCAAAGCCAAGGGCATTGTAACATTGCCTTCTGTACTTAGAACAGTGTTAGAAAAACAAGTTCTACATTAGCACATATTTTCTGTAGTGTCCGAAATACATGAAATCTGAAACTCATTTGTCTGCCATACTTAGTTACTGCATTCCTCACTGTTTGGGTGAATACTGCAAGTTTTATGGGGAAAACATGAAAACATAAGGCAAAGCTCAAAGACGGTCATCTGGAGCATTTCTCCCCAAGCCTCCCCTGAAAATTTGTTCGGTCCAAGTCGGACTTTATGTTAAATAAATAAATAAAAAGAAAGTCAGAGACCTTATGCATAATTTGGTGAATATGGAGCACTATCAAAAACTTCCTGCTAAATACTGACTTACAGCAGGAAGGTAGCATCAGGTGTTTTAGCTCCTGGGTGATTGCTGTTTTCAACTTCTTTAACTTTGAAAGTAAACTGCACTTCCCGGTAATGTATTCCAAAGTTGCAATTGCACTACAGTGTGATCGGCACACGGGAGGGAGCTGGCACTTTCTTTTAACTTTACTTTAAATGAACTATGAAATGCAATTGAAACTTTGGATTATATTGCATGCAGTGTGATTGACAACCCAGAACTGCAGTTTACTTTAAGTTAAAGAAGCTGAAAACAGCGATCACCCAGGTGCTAAAACACCTGATGCTACAAACTGCAAGCCATTGCTTTGGGAGTTTATTTTTTATATTACAAAAACTTAAAAATAAACGCCAGTTCCTGTTGACTATTGGCATAGGTTCATAGGTTCATAGGTTGGTACTAGGCTATCGGCCCTAGGGCCTATACAAGCCTAGCCATAACAATTCCCTGGCTATTTCTTCCCAAACTATTTACTTCCCTAGACCCTTGTCTAGCAGGGCGACTGACATGATCCCTAGGGTAAATTTACTTTCTCCCATCCAATTATCAAGGTTCCTTTTGAAGAGGGCCAAAGAGGTGCTCTGCTTGACATGTATGGGCAGTCTATTCCAGAGTCTGGGGAGTCTCTGAGTCAGGAACCTATCCCTCTAGCATGTTTTGTTTATTGTGATGACAAGGTTTAGATCCATGAAGTGTGTGGCTTTGAGGGATTGGGATTTCTTTAAGTGTAGTATGTCCAACAGCTCTGGGTTTGACATGGCCTTGTATGTTAAGCAGAGATTGCCTCGGAGTAGATGATATGCGACAGAGTATAGCTAAAGTTTTTTAAGGAGGTCAGCATAGGGCATCTGCTTTAGGCCTGTGATTCTTTTAGTGAGGTATTTCTGCAGCCTTTCCAGTTGTTGCCGATGTCTTGAGAGGTACATACCAAATGGGGAATTGTATTCTATAATGGGTCTATGAGGTATGAGTGCAGTGGGACAATGACCTCCTTTTTTTTTGGATGAAAAGCCCTTAGTGATGAGGTGTGCCACATAGAAGGATTTCCTGACTGTTGTGGCAATGTGGTTATTGAAGGTGAGACCACTGTCCACCTGTGTCCCTAAGTCTCTTATCACACTTTCAATGTTTAGTGTACTGCCACCTATGTGATAATTCATGGGTACATGTTTTTTCACAAAGGGGATAACTACACATTTCTTGGCATTGAGCTTAAGCCCATGGCTCTGGCACCAAGCATCTGTTTCTGTAAGGCCCTTTTGTAGAGTATTAACATAATTTGGGGATACAGTAATGGCTCCCAGTTTGCAGTTATCTGTGAACTTTGTTAGCCAGAGTCCCTTAGTGTTGGCCTGTACTTCAGAGAAGTAGATGCCAAACAGGAGAGGTCCCAGGACTGAACCCTGAGGTACTCCACTTGTTACTTGTCTGGAGCTGGATTTGGAGTCAGCTACTTTTACAGTGTGGCTTCTGTCAGTAAGCCAGATGGCAAGCCATCGAGTGATGTAGGGATTAATGTGCAGCTTAGTAAGTTTATCTATGATTCCATAGTGGAGGATGGTGTCAAAGGCCTTGGCAAGGTCCAGATAGGCTGTGTGGACTGCCTTGCCCTCATCCATGGCTCTGAAGACTGATTCAAAGAAGTCAATCAGGTTCAGGAGACAAGATCGGCCCTTCATGAACCCAAACTGGGAGGGGTCCAGTGTTTTAAGGTTGCCAATGTCTTTGTTTATAAGTTCCATGATAATATGTTCCATGGCCTTGCAGATCAGGCTCATCAGACTGATGGGGACGGTAGTTCCCGGGATCCAATGTGGATCCCCCCTTGTGGAGTGGGAAAACTGTAGCTGTGCACCACTCAGTGGGCATGAAGCCTGAGGTGAGGGTATGATTAAACATGACACTTAGGTGAGGTGCCAGTTCATTTTGTAGTTCATGTAGTACACAGCCTGGGATGTCATCTGGTCCCATGGATGCTGTATTCTTAGCTTTGGAGAGTGCGCTTTTTACCTGTGTGGCCATTATTACTGGAATTTGGCTATCTTCCGGTATTGAGATGGGCCATTTAGGGGGTGAGGGGGGGTGAAGTTGGCACTGAATCAATCTGCCAGGATATTGGCAATATCCTTGGGATCAGTATATTTAATGCTATTCTGTTGTAGCTCAGAGCAGATCTGAGCATTGCCATTTAGATTCTTGACATAGTTATAGAATGCCTTGTGGTTGTCTTTGGAATCTTTGGCAATTTTATTTTTGTAACTAGCTTTGGAGGATTTTATGAGGCAGCTCACCTTCTTACTGAGGCTGGCAAGGGAGTTTTTTGCATCCTGGGATTTTCCTCTTTTCTGCAACAGTTTCTTCCTTTTGTTGTAAAGTTTGTTTATGGCAGGAGACCACCAGATTGGCTTTCTTTTTTTGGAGGAGAGCATCTTGGTTCTATTTGGGATGGCACGATTCATTCATGAGTGGATGTGTTTGTACAGTGCCTTAGTGTAGGACTCAGGAGTTAAACTTTCAGTTCCTATCTGCATGGGTGTCATGAAGTTTGTAACTTCTGACTTGAGTAGCATGAAGTTGGCTTTGGAGAAGTTTTTTATAGAGGTTTTCTTACTGTGTGGTGGGGGTGGGATGTGGATTAGCTTATGGTCTGATCTGACCAACGAGGGGGTGACCATAGGTGTGGAGCATCAATTTCCCATGTTGATAATGACCAGGTCTAGGATATTGGCGCCCCTGGTGGGACTATGGATTAGTTGATCCAGGGCATTGGAATTTGTGAATTTCAAGAACCGCTGGGCAAAGGTGTTGGTACACGAGTAGTTTTCCCAGTTAATGGCAGGGTAGTTGAAATCACCCAGTATTAGGGTATTTGGTTGTATATTAATATTTTCCCGTATGTTTAGAAAGGTGGGGCATAGTGGGGGATCTGTAGCAAGCTACAATTTGGATTGCAGTCTTACCTAGTGTTAGTTGCACCTGGAGAATTTTAGATGCATTGTGTTAGGCAACTAACCTGGTGGTGTGAATATCCTTGATGAATATGGAACCTCCTCCACCTTTAGTGTTTCGATCCTGGTTTGGTGGCCGAAAAGTGTGGTAAGAGTTGTAGCCTGGTATTGCAGGAGTGCTCTCTGGACCTTTGAACCAGGTCTCAGTTACTGCACATATATCGATGTTCTCCATTCTTAGGAGTGCCTCGAGAGAGTGCATTTTGAGGTTTAGACTTGTAGCATTGAGTAGCATTACCTTTAGATTTTGCAAGCTTGCATCTGCAATTTCCAAAGAAAAATCACCAGACAGATTTCAGGCATCATGTAAACAATGCCCATTCTATACCGAAAGGTGATGAGAATTGTAGCATTGAGTAGCATTACCTTTAGATTTTGCAAGCTTGCATCTGCAATTTCCAAAGAAAAATCACCAGACAGATTTCAGGCATCATGTAAACAATGCCCATTCTATACTGAAAGGTGATGAGAAAAATGAAATATTTACATCTGAAAATAAATTATTCCTTATTGTACAAGACAAATATTGAATACAGACGGAATGATGCTAAAGATTGATCGGAACAATAAAGAGTACATGTTGCCTACCCAGGGGAACCAAAACATTCCAGGGAAAGGTCAAAGGAGTTTCTTTAAAATAGTGAGAAAGTGGGGGTGGGCACAAGAGATGATGTCATTTTGGTGGGAGGTACTGTATAGAGCAATGTGAAAGCGGAATGCTCTGCAGAATTAAGCAGTTAAAATACATTGAAAATGTTATAAAAATTGGCAAGATAAGAGGTATGTTGTATTTTTAGGACACATGCTATGGATTGTTGGAATAAAAATATAAGTTTTTCTGAAGGTCAACACTTTGACACTCTCCCTTTAACCTCAATTGCTTTTTTTGAAATCAGCTTGTCTGTGTTTCTTTTGCAAAGTTTTCATTCTTCCTTATTTTTTCCTTTTAAGAGCAGCTGAATAAAAAGCATTCTTTATTTAAAAAAATTTTTACTTATATTTTTACTTAAAAGCTAAAAAATGTTGGGAGTCAGTAACGCAGGCAACACCAACATCTAGTGGGAACTAATCATTATGCATTACACAGTACTTCAGCACCCTGGACAGCTCATTGCATCAAATGAATGTAACAGAACCACAGAGGGACAGAGAGATGGAGCCACAAAGCCAATTTCAATAAAAAGCATTCTAATAATAATAATAATAATAATAATAACAATAATAATAAATAGTAAATCACAATACAGTGAAATGGCAAGTTCTATATCAGAAAAGTGCCTGCCTACCCACCACTCCAATAAAAGTTAATTTCTATGTACTCCTCTGATGTTATAATGGGATGAAAGTAAAAATGCAAATTATTACAGGCATAAATTATGTAGCTGAGGGACTTGGAAGGTATAAACCAGAGCACCTTGTTAAAATCTACTCAGAGATAGGAAACACATGCAGACAGCACACAAAAGGAATTACAGGCAAAAACACAACCACAGAGCCAAGCCCTGTGAGATGACAGTTACTTCTTGCACAGCAGTGCCAATGATCAGTTGCTTCAACACACCTCCTGCCCAGAACAACACTGACAGCCATTTATTGTGTACAGTGTTGATGTTTGTGACACAACGTTAAAAAAAAGATGATGGCCAACTTGTTTTTTTTCAGATACATTGTAATCCACTCTCCTCCCACCCCCACTCATCTCTCAACCTCTTACACTCGTCTCTCAAACTCTTAGCTCAAGAATCTAGGATAAAGCTAAAAAATAATAAGAGGTAAATGCTCAGAATCAGGGTCACATATAGCTTTTTTATACTTAGAAAGTTGCTAGAATAGCAGCCTCTGTTTTATTATACTTTTTCTTTAAGTCTACTAAGTCTCAAATGTCTCTCATTATTTAGAGATTAGAGACTGTGATTTGCAATAATATGCTAGGAAAAAAGACAAATGTTATAAGGAACAGACCAAAATATTAGGCAAAATCAGACATTTAGCAAAATTAGAAACAATTTAGGGCATTATAGCCTCCACACATACATATCACACACACACACACACACACACACACACACACACACACACACACACACACACACACACACACACACACACACACAGTAATTAATTACTAACATTTGTATGAGTGTGACTCTACACCTCAGAAGTATAATTGCAATAAAATGAATGAGTACATACATAAATAACTAGCCCCCATACCTCCCAAACCTTGATCTCAAGAATCAAGCAGAAGGATAAAAAATAAAGAGATGAGGGACAAATGACCAAAATGAGGTTCAAATATTGCCTTTATGTAAGAAGAAAATTGCTGGAATAACAGACTTTGCATTAAGATGTTTATTCTGAAATCTAAATCTGGCACTCAAACAACTGTCATTATTTAGTGACTACAGCCCTTGCTGATTTACCAGACAAAACCACACTCATTACGAGGAACAGACTAAATATGTGACAAAATCTGAGATATATTTGTGAAATGAGGGGATTGTTGAGATCATCTGTGCCCTCAACAATCACATACAAACATGCACGTATTATACACACACCCACAAGCCATTACAGCCACTGATATGACTGTGCCTAATTGAATGTCATAAATTGCAACACTATATTCAGTAATAAGCTGGCTTAACAATGTGTCAAATTGTATAATGACAACTTTGTTGTGAATATGCCTAACTTAAAATTAGATGGGCTACACAAAATGCATTTCTAATTAGGTCAGATACTAACTGGTCAAAGTAAAAAAATGCTGCCTACCATTATATTATCCTATTATTTTCAAAGATTGTTCTTTTTATGATCTGTTTATTCCATAATCATAACATGTACTCTATTCATCATAACTCATGGTGATGTATTATGTAACATTAAATATTAGTCTTTACTCTTGCTCCATGGTGTGTGTGTGTGTATGTATAAATATATATATATATATATATATATATATATATATATATATATATATATATATATAGTAAAGTATCTTAGATAAATTTGATATCTTTTATTGATAAAATTGTTTCCCCATGATTTAAAATCATTATCATATTTTATTATTCCTACACCATTTGCAGTTTGTATTTCTCAAGGAATTGTACAAAGGTGTTTCCAGTAAGGAGATGTGTGACCTGTTGATAACTCCAAACAGAATGGACATATAAGCCTACATCTTGGTTTGTTGTGTCTTGCCATAAGCTCATTGTGTTACTGACTATAGAAAGTCTGAATTAACATTTAGTTAGTTAAATCTGTTAATTAAAACAGTGCAGAATAATACTGAAAAGCTTATCAAGAGCACGATAAACAACATGTACTGACAGTGCTTCATCAACTGCTGTTATTACACCAGGCCTTCATAGGAAGCTACCTGATTCAAAAGGCAAGGTACTTACCTTAACAAACATATAGGGCCAGATTCCAAAGCAGTTGCTCTCAGCATGTCTGCCCTGATTCCAAAACACCTACTCGCAGTGCAAGTGACTTACTTTGGTGTAAGGCCTATCTATAGACAGGCTTACTACAGGAACCAGCCTGCTCTCAGTGTAAGTGGTCACTTACACTGAGGAGCAAGTCTTTTGGAATTAGTGCCATAATATACCCTGTATGACAGATCTATCATGGAATCATACATTCTATCTCTATGGAAAATCATTTTCATCATCACCACTCTTCAGGAAGGAGGAACTCCATCTGACATAACCAATTTCAGACTTATCACCTTATTATCCCCTTTGTCAAAAAATTTGGAAAAGTGCATTCTCAAGCAATTTCTTCAACCTATTCTTCAAGAAAAGCACTTGACCCCCACACGACATGGTTTTAGACCCACCCATAGCAATACTACTGCTTTATTAACTTTCACAGATACTATTAAGAAAGACTGAGACACAAGCAAATTAATTTCCTCTCTATTCCTTGGTCTTCCTAAAGCTTTTGTTGTAGTCTCTCCCCAAAAACTCCTCTACTAACTGTCTTCCTTCAGGCTATCACAATTCACACTACCATGATTTAATAACTACTTACCTGATAGATAACAGTCTGTTAAGGGGCTCTCCACTATTTCTTCCTTCCTTCTTGTCAGTACTGATGTGCTACAGGTATTCATTCTTATCCCTCTACTCTGTAATATATTTAATGACAATTTACATAGATCCTCTCAGCAAGCTACCCCCATACAATACACTGATGATTCTACCTTAATATGCATTTCCAACAAGCTAATACATCATCAGAGAATTGCTCAAGAAGCTTTTAACTCTGTTATGGCTACAGAATACTCACTAGCTACTATATCCAAAAAAACTAAATTACTTCTCTTTTTTCCAAAATCTCATTTTCATGAAAAAAAACTTTAAAATTTATTTTTTAAATAATACTGTGATTGGCGTTACCCCACATGCAGAACTACTTGACATGACAATCGACATCAATGTTAAATTCAATCTACATATCCACACTAGCATCAGAAAACTCATCAAAAACTAGACACCCTACAAAAAGTAAAGAAATTCTTTACAGACTCTGCCAAGGTAATACTTGATACCACTTATCTCTTATCCTCTTTCCTATATGGAGCCCATATCATGAGCAGCCTATAAGCCTTAGTTATAAACTTGAATAGTGCTACAACCAAGTTGTCAGATTCGCTTGCTACAAAACTTACAGGACACACCACTATTTAGCACTGAAAACGCTTAACTGGTTCGAGCTTCCTCTGCACCTATCTTATACTCAGCATACCCTAACTCATAAAATCATCCACACCCCATCTGCCTGCCAAGGAATTAGACCACTATTCTAATACTATCTTCCAAATTGGCCTCTTTGGTCAAATAATAAACTATCGCTTGCCATCTACAAACCACAAAAGGCTATTGGGGTAAGTCTCTATTCCTATTGTAGCTAGAACTTGGAATAAAATTCCTGTATCAATCAGGTCTACCATACACCTTCATCTTTTCAAACCATTACTAAAAGACTTCTTCTCTGCCTCATGGCTTTGTCCCTGCTCCTTATCTGGGACATAGCTCTCTAACACCCTTCATCACCTTTCTTATACCTCCCTTTAAAGCACTAAATCTCTTAACCCCCTTCTAATACCTACCTCACTTTACTGTAGTACTTAAACTACTATACCTACTTCTAATTAGCACAACAAAATTACTATTCCATCACTACTTCTCTATTAACACTCAGACTTGCTTATCACCTCTAATACCTCACTTTATTGTATTTCTTAAATTACTCCTACCTGTCTTAAACTCCACTCTTCTATCTGTCTTAGTACAAGGCTTGTAAATTTAATTTTTTTAAAATATCAATACAAATACTGTTATACTGACTATTATGCTAACTATTGACTGAAGCTACATTATAAAATTTGTTATTGTAAATATTAACTGCATTAAATATGATAACCTGGAGCTTTGTCTCCCGGGTCTCTGCTGAAAAAGGGCACTTGAGCCTAGTCAGACTTTCCCAGAAAACAAATGTCAACATGGTGAGGTGGAGCATGTTAGAAATGAAGTGACCCCTTTACAACAACTCCACCTGAGGAGATCTGAGAGTCTGATGAGCCAGAGGAGGGTAAATTACACCAATTATGCCCCTATGACCTATGACAGGGGGACGGGGAGGGGGAGAGGGTCGAGGAGGGGCAGGAACTGGTAGAGTCCATACTGCCAGTTTGTAATATTGTCTACAACTCTTTGAAGAACTTCAAAATATACAACTATAGTGATATGGAAGTCACGGAAGAGTGGGGTAACTTATTTCAAAAGGGGTTGACCTTTGCCCCTGCACAAAATGCTAAAATTGACAATGTGTTGATTCAATTTAAATCTTACACAAGGAAACTTAATTTTAGTTTTGTATTCAACACAAGTAGTAAAGTTGTTGAAGGGAATTGTGCTAAGAGACCAAGCACTTTCAATCCCCTCTACACCCTTATATCAACATTTTTGAGAGACTTTGTGAAATGGAAATAAGAAAGTTAATTTCCAGGCTATTCCCTTATACTAAGAACTTTAATAGGGATGAATGGTGCCTATTATCAAAGATATCTGGGAATAGTGGTATACAGGTCATTAAGCCTGATAAGGGTGGGGGGGGGGCTTGTCGTCATGAATACAATTGACTATGCCAGAAGAATGCTTGCAATACTCTATACATACGCATACAAAGAAGTATCTAAAAACAAAATGAATGTGGCAATGCATAAAATTGACCTTGCCCTTGCAGAGTTATTTTTGAATGACCAAATTACTGGGGCAGAATAAGAATACATGAAAGTTGTATATCCTAGGATGTCTACTATCTTTGATGTACCAAAGATCCACAAGAACCCATCTGAACCCCCCCCCCCCATTAAGACCTATAGTTGATGTGAAGGCCTCAAAAACTTTTATTATTTCTAAATACATTGACCAGCAAACTAAGGGGGTATTTAAAAACTGTTCATATCTACTGAAGGACTCTTGGGATTTTTTGATGAGTGTATGAGATAACATGTACTCAGAAGACACTATTTTTGTTAAGATTGATGTAAACGATTTATTTTCTGTGATCCTCCATGACACTGGAATAGATTGTTTTCTTTCAATTTCTTTTTTTTCACAAGGATTTGGGGCACAACAAATGTCTAACCTTGGGTAGCCTTATGGAACTGGTGTTGGAAAACAATTTCATCTGGTTTGAGGGACAACTCTTCAAACAGAAGAATGGGGTAGCAATGGGCGCAGCTTGCACCCCGATATTTGCAAACATTGTCATGGCGTACTGGGAAGCTAATTTTATTTTTAACTCCCAGTTCAAGGACTGCTGGTCCCTTTACAAACATTTTTTAGATGACATTCTTATTTTTGTAGGGACACTAATGAGGGGATGGAACAGTTCTTCAAGTATATAAATGAATCCACAGCATTCTTGAGGTTTACCATGGCAATTGCCACTGAATGTGCCAACTTTCTAGATGTTACTATTAAAAAAAATAGGGAGAGTAATAAGTTTGAGTCAACACTATATAAGAAGCCGGCTTACTCGAACTCCCTCTTGCACTTTGACAGTTGGCACCCTCTTCATCAGAAGAGGTCATTAGTCAAGGGCCCATATGGTTAGTGAAGACAGCTGTTTTGTATCAGAATGTAGTAAACTTTGGGAGATGTTGTCTAGAAGGGGTTACCCCAGAGACTTTCTTTCTAGTATTTTTGCAGAGGTTCAAAGGAAAAGAACTGATGGGACTTATATACCCCTACTTGGGACATTACAAAACAAAATCATGAGAATGACACCAGTTTTTATAAGGCTCTTGTTAAGTGTAATCATACGCAAAAATTGGGCTATATTTGGTGCTCAGCAAGACATTATTGACAAAGTAGGTGAAAGACCTATTATAGTTTACCAGAAAGATGCATGCATCAAAATGTTGTTGGAAAGAACAGTGTATGAGGCTACCAGTGGTAAAATGACAAAGTGTGGTCATTGTACACAATGTAAAAATATTTTGGAAAGCAAAGAAGTAGACATTTGGGGTTATGGCACTGTGAATTTAAAAAGGAAATGTCACTGTAACAGTAAGGGAGAGATGTACGTGGCAAAGTGCCAACAATGTAAAGGATTGTACACTGGGAAAACTGTTAGACACTTAAAAAAACAGGATGTACCAACATTTTTATGACACTGTATACAAAAATAAAGACACTGCTTTATATAGGCATACTAACGAATATCCACATCACACTTTTAAATTCATTGCCATTGACAGTGTCCAAGAGAGACCTAGAGGCGGACCTGTACATCTGTATTTAGAGTACCAGGAGTTAAAGTGGCAACTTAGATGTTATGCTGCTAAGAAACCTGGGCTTAATGATACTGTATCCATGTCTTGTTATCTTAAGCTAAAATCAGTGTTGGCTATTTAGTTTAGCATTTTTTAATTATACTTTAAATCTGTTTTATGGCTTAAAAAGTTTTTTAAAGTAAAGAGTCAAAAGTTTAAAAAGTTATTAAATATTTTTACATATGGCATCTTTAAGGAGAAAAGGTTAATTATGACCTAGCCTTGTTTTAATTGAACCAGTCGTGTGACTTTTTAATTGCATTTAAGTTGGCTTTTTGTCATTTTCTGTTATTCTGAAGAAGTCCATATACTTCTTGGATGAAAGCGCTAAATGAGAAATAAACAGTGTGTGTGCTACAGGTGCTTTGTGTACTTTTTTTTAATTTTTATTAGTCGGTATATGTATTTGTTTTCTTGGGTTAGCTGATACCTCAGCATACTTTTCCCATAGATCTATGAGCAGGGGGACAGCCCCACTCCTGGTTTCATTTTTATCTTTCTAACAGGCTACACACGATAAAATAGAAAAGGAGCATCACCATCCATGCCTGTCGCATTCAGAGTGCTGCAGCTCTCAGACTCGGGCCCCATACTCTTTAACATTTTATTAACGACCTCTCCACTACTACTACTACTACTACTGACACAACTGTCATTCAGTATACCAATGATGCTACACTGATAACCACAACTAAGTCTCTTCCACAACTCCAGGAGACCCAGAAAGCTTTGTATTTCTTTATAAACCTGGTTCAACAATTCACACCTCCTTTTGAATGCTAAGCAAACCAAGTTATTTTATTTCATACCAAAGTCTAAAGTTTATACAAGAATATCTGCTCTATCACCTCATGCAACAATAGCCGTATTGAACTTGTGTTCCACACAAAGCTATTTTGTATCATTCCTGTATCACAGAAAACACTTATTAAGTACCAATACAAAAGAAAATAGACTATGTATATGTCTTACTTTCAGTACTATATGCTGCCGCCATCTACATTAACCTTCAACAGTCTTTACTATCAAAAAAAAAAAAAAAACTGAACAGTGCTATAGCAAGATAGTTAAAGCTGTCACTAACTGATCTGCAAAATCCTACTACTGCCTAGCCTTAAAACATTTAGGCTGGTTAGAATGTGCATACTATCTCTCAAAACTCAGCTAGCAAGTGTTCATAGTATAATCAACAAACCATAAAACTATCCTGCATTGCAAACTTTAATGGAGCCTTATTCGTCTGCATGATAACTACTCTCCATGGACTGTATTAATCTTATCTCAAACCCACAACTCTGTTATTCTATCCCTGTACAGAAATTGTCTCCTACATCTGGAATTCTACGCCTACCAAGATCAGACAACAAACCAAACTATACAGATTCAAACACTTGCTAAAACAACACTTTGAAAGCATATCACTGTGCTTTTGCATTTCCCTAGACAGGCTGGACTATCTTGGGCCTTACATACCTACATTGCCCCTATATACCTCAACAAAACAGATTCATAATATAAATCCCTTACCGTTTTATTTATATATTTATTTATGTATTTATTTGTTTTTGTTTACTAGGAAAGTCCGACTGGGTAATTTTCAGTGGAGGCCTGGGGAGAAAAGCTCCATTTGCTTACATTGTATTATACTTTAAGTTCCAGTTAAACACAGAGTAGTTATACTTCTATTTACATTTATACACAAACAGTAGTTACATTTATACATTCTAAGATTTTACAGAGGTAGAAGCTACTAAAGGGAAAACTCGTGCAACTTAATGGATTGTACAGGCAACAGTTAAGCATAAAAATTGTTTTTCCATTTCAGTGAGAGGTTGAAAGCATTCTGTTCAAGGAGAGTATTTGGAGAGTATCGTATGGTAAACACAAAGTCTCAACCTTGAGCTGAGCATGTGCAGGACCAGGACTGGCTAATATGTTGTTTAAGCAGTGCTTTAAAACTATTGAATTTGTCGGAGAGTTTTATTTGTGTGGGGATACTAGTCCAAAGTTTAGCAACATATTAAGAGTAGATTGCGTCTCCTGCAACATTATTTGACTCATTTGCAGCGGAGGTCTCTTGCTGGCATTAGGTCAGTAAGTTATACAGCGCAGGGCATTTTTCTGAATGATGAATGAGGCTGCATGCTGTAGTTAGTTGTGCATATGTTAGATAGTTGTACAGTTCATTGCCAGTTTAATTGCTTTAAGCTATGACAATGTTGGGTCCTATGAGGGACAGTGGTGGCAAACTTAGCTACCTTATTGTAGCAGGAGGCAATATTCTTCCTCTGAGTACTGTTTAAGTTTGTTAGGATAGGAGCAGTTTTATTTTAATATCTCATTGTCCTTACTGCCACTTCCACTGACTCTCTTCACCCCCTCCAGCAATATTCCAACTCATATTTATTACCTTCTACATCTACAGTAGTTGCCAAAAAAATAAGACACTTCAGTTTTTTGACCAATATTGCCTGTTTCTTGACTTTTTGCATTACAACAATTACTGTAGCTGCATTCAGCCTGACAAGCAAATGTTTATTGAAAAACAGAGAAAAGCAAAAGTCTACACATCTAACAGTCAATATTTGGTAGGATTTCCCTTATTCTTTAACACCAACTTCATACAAGATGGCATGCTGTGAACCAATGATTTGCAGTACTCTGACGTGATCTCAGCCACCCAAACGTGTTTAATGGCATCTTTTAAATTCTTTCTTGAGGTTGGCCGATGTGCTGCCACCTTCTTCTTCATGATATTTCATAAATTTGCTATGACATTGAGATCTGGCAAATTTGATGGCCAGTTTGGAAGGAGCTGAATGTGGTTGTCAGCAAACCATTCCTTGACTGTCTTGGCAGTATGGCATAAAGCCGAATCCTGCTAAAATATTGTTGTTCTAGAAATGTTCATATGGAGTTTTACTTTTGAGTTCAGCACAGAAATATTCTTCACCACATTCACTTTTTCACCTTTGTTGAGTATGTGAATTCCACAACTCTCTTTCGCCGAGATGGCCCCCATACCATAATTGATGGAGGATGTTTGACTGTTGTTATTTATTTATTTATTTGACATTTATTTGACATTTGTTGACAGGGTTAATCTAAATGAGCAAAAGCCCTTTTTCAGCAGAGACCCGAGGAGAAAAAGCTCCAATAGAAAACCAGAAACATGTAAATAACATGGTAAAAATATTCCAATCAGCAGATTGTGTCTAAACTAAGCATACATAGTACAATGTACAAAAAATGTCAGAAAAAGGATACAAATAACATTATTCAGAAAAATGTACAATATATACAACATAAATAGAGCATGATCAGTTTTGTATATAAATAATAAAGAAAGATATCATAAGAGGTTATATGCTAGTAAAAGCTATAGGATAAGCTGAAAATGTATAGGTATATAATATATATTATATACAGGAGATTATCGTATACTTTGGATTCAAGCGTTCGCCAACAGGACATCTCATGTAATTGTAGCCTGACCCTCACACTTGCTGGAATGTACTTTCATCAGTAAACAGCACATGTTCCCACCACTCTGCATACTTATCTTTCAAGGCATGACAATACTTCATCCGATCTCAAAGCTGCTTCTTTGTCATCTGCGGTTTCTTAGCTGGCCTTCTTGCCACCAGATTAAAATCTTCTGCTAGACATCATCTAACTGTTCTGGAACTGATATTAATTCCCTGTTCTTTAGCCAGATGAACTATTTGAACAGACAAAGTGTGAGGACTTGATGTAACAATGCTCTTCAGACATCTGTCATCTCTAAGTGATGTTTTGCGATCACGGCCACAGTTAGCATGACATTTTGCACTTCCCAAATGAATGGTATTTTGTACTCCAAATTGCAAAATAGCCAAATGTTTAGTAATATCATGTTGGGAGTAGCCTTCAGAGTACAGTGCTATAACTTGTCCCTTTATAAAGTCGCTTAAATCATGCTTTCTACCTATTCTAACCAGTACAGATCATATGCATAAATTTATCAATTTTCATACAATTTTCAGTAAAAATCACTGCAGACAAGCAAAACTGTGTAAACAGGAAACAAAGATACTCCGAACAATCAAAAAAGCTAAGAATATATATGCATGTAACATAAAATTAACATATTGTGAAAATTACAGCCCATTTTGTTGAAAAACAATTGATGGCCTTATTTTTTGGCCACTACTGTACATCATTCCTACATAATTCCTAAATCCACCCCAACATCAGTACAACTTTTTTTTGCTATATTAACTAATAAATGTATATACTATTTGGGCATTATCACTATATTAACTAATATATATAAAAACCTTTCTGAATGCATTATTATATAATAACTTCCTGTTGTTGCCTTCATGCTTACCCTAGAATTTCTGCTTTTCTCTTTTCCTAGTTGAACTCTACAGTTCCCTACAAAACAGTGTCTACAGGACTGCAATCAGTTTCTCTCAACATTTAAACAGAGTAGGTTACACACAAACAGCATTTGTTAAGCTTTCACTTACAGTGCTTTGTAATTAAGCAGGTCACCATATTGGTCAACCATAGGGCTCTTTGTTTCTACTTGAGTGGTTGTCTCCTTCCCCTGTAACTGAAGTAAATTGACTCTTACATTAAGAGCTGTAATACTTACCTTATAGCTTTAGGACACCTTAGGAAACCTTGTAAACTGCAATAGCCCCGCTACATTTGCCCTCGCTATGCTCGGGCTCTCTTCGCTCCCCTCCCTGCCCCCAATTCCCTCCCGCCCCCAGTACCTCTAAATTTATAGTACTATAGCCACTCCCCCACTTACTAGATCCTATCTGCTTTCATCTGGGATAATTCCACCCACCCCCATTCTACTACCTACATTTTAATAGCAGCTATTAGCTTTCATCTGGCATTCTCCCATCCCCCTTCCAGTACCTTTACCTCACCACTCTATCTTCTGGTGTTGCATCACCAGGTAAAACAGTTCCTTAACTCACTAGCTGAATCACAGATAATGATATACTCCTCTTTACTACCCCTTTTGTTCACACCGTACCCCCTTACCTTGTATGAAAATCAGCTTCTCACAGGATTTCAGGTCCCAAAAGGCCATACTATCACCCCAGTTGTAAATCCTTCCACCTTCAACCATACTTACAGTACCAGATCCTATCCAACATCTTGTTCAGTCTATCAACATCTCAACCCCAGGCACATTAGCTCTAGATCCAAACACTACCACAAACTAATAAACAAATTCCTGAAGTTCATCACCAAGTATAGACTCAACCTAATACTTGGTGGTGATATTCACCCCAACCTTGGCCCACTCACTTCAGATACACATACCCCCTCTACTTGTAATCTAAGCTACAAACCTACAATTAATAGGCCAACTAACTCTCTCCTAATCTGTCATCTCAATATTAGAAGCAGTAATAACAAGGTACATGAATTGCATGCACTTCTGGATGTCCACTGCCCTGAGATTCTCTGTTTATCTGAAACCTGGTTAAAACATAACACTAAAGACAATGAAGTGTTACCACCTGGATACAACATACACAGGCTGGATAGTGCTTCAAGGAAGGGGGTGGGGTGGCTGTACTCTATAAATCTGAGTTGAATGTCACCATAGATGTAATACAACCTCCTCAGATTAATAACTCAGAGATTCTTGCCACCAAATTGCAACTTAATAAAAATAAATGCATTGATATCATCTGTATGTACATTCCCCCAGGTAACAATATATCTACATTTGAAGATATCCTGCACTGGCTATCATGTCACTACCCCCAAGAAACCCTACTACTTGGAGACTTTAACATAGACTGGGGCACCTGTTCCTCAGAATCCCCAACCACCCATATTAACCTGCATGCATTTACACAAATCATATCCACCCCTACCAGGATAGGTAAACCCAACCAAAAAGAAAGTATACTCGACTGGGTACTCATAAACAGTCACCCCCAACTGTACACCTCTGGTACCCTTCTTAATGGCCTAAGTGATCACCTTCTCACATATGCAATTAAGCACAAAACCATTAATTCCCAACAACCCTTAATCAGAAAGGTTAGAAACAATAAAAACTTTGACCATGCCAAATTCCAACAAGAACTAAACTCATGTAATTGGTCTATTCTAAAACACCTCCCCTTAGATGAAGCAGTAGCATACTTTAACAACAAATTTCTTGAGATCCTTGATTTGCATGCACCTGTTCGTTCAAAGAGAACCAAGGCAAAAACTGCACCATGGCTTTCTATAGAGTCTAAACTCAAAATTACTCTTAGAAACAAAGCATGGGCTTTATGGCGTTCTTCTAAAGACCCTCAAGATCACATTAAATACAGGCAATCCAGGAACGAAACCAAAAAATCAATTTTACAAGACAAAAAACAATACTACTGTAATTTACAGACAGTAAATCAAAATAATCCTCAGAAGTTTTGGGCAGGTTTAAATAATCTACTACATCCTGGACAAACTTCAACGCCAATCCCTGCTGCTACCATTGATAAAACTCCTGAAGATGTTTCTGATAGTTTTAACTAATTCTTTACTGAGACAATTCAAGCCCAAGCTAGCCAACTACCTCCTAGCTCCCCTGGTCCTGAAAGTAGCACCCCACTTGCCTACTTGCGTTCAACTTCCAACCAGTCACCACTTCACTTATACGTACCTTGATCAAAAAATTAAAACCCACTACACTTTCTGCTGATCAACTCCCTGCCGAGTACCTACAAAAATCATCTGATGCTATTGCTTACCCCGTCTCAATACTAATCAATCAAACCATAGTAGAAGCTAAAATTCCCACCATCTGGAAAATATCCTATGTAATCCCACTTCACAAAGGAGGCAGCTCTACTGATTTCTCCAATTACAGGCCAGTAGCTATACTCTCTCCACTTGCAAAGATAATGGAAAAATGTATTCATAGACAACTCATGCACCACCTAATCCAAAATTGCCTTATGGCAGACACTCAGCATGGCTTCCATCCTCATCACAGCACTGCTTCAGCACTCCTAGCCTTTACTAACACCATAAACCATAATCGCAGCAATAATTATATATCCTCAGCCCTCTTTTTGGATCTTTCCAAGGCATTCGATATGGTTGATCACCAACTTTTAATCCACACCCTGCAAGGATTCTGTCTAAATACTGGAGCCCTCCAATGGTTTCAATCCTACCTGAATGGTCGACAGCAGGCTGTTCTCTGGCAGAACAAACTCTCTAACCCTCTACCTAACACCCTTGGAGTACCACAAGGCTCTATACTAGGGCCCTTGCTGTTCTCCATCTTCATTAACGACCTTTATACTGTCATCCCAAAAGTCAGCTGTATCCAATATGCTGATGACTCTACTCTGATTTGCTCAGCCACATCTCCAGTAGAGTTATGGTCAGCTACCCAGACCACCTTTAATAAAATAGAAAACTGGCTTTTTGAACATCGTCTGATCCTAAATCCCAAAAAACTAAAATGCTGTTATTTTCACCAACACATAGATCTACTGCTTTCACCTTTACCATAAAATCAAATGATGGCACAATAATCTCCCCTGACCCATCTACAAAACTATTAGGTGTCATCATAGACAATAATCTAAAATTTGACCTACATGTTAACCAAACTATCAAAGCCATCAATAAAAAACTAAGGTCACTTTGCAGAATAAAAGCCTTCCTAACTCCTCCAGTTAAAATTGCCATAGCTCGCTCTCACCTTCTTTCAACCCTTCTGTATGCATCCCCTCTACTCTTGAATTTAAACAAGACTGTCCTTAACAAACTCTCAATTTGCTACAACCACATTGCCAGGTTTGCCACTGGGCTGCCTTTTAGGACACATCATTGCATCAATCTAAATCAGCTTGGTTGGCTTGAACTACCCAGCCTAATCCAGTATAACCAACTGATTATGGCCTATAAAATCCTGAATAATCCAGACAATACTCCTGCACTTAAAAATATTATCACCCCCTATAACAATCCTAGACCGCTTCGATCCTCTAACAGACTACTAATTCAGACTAGCAAAATTAATAACACAGCTGGTGATTCTCTCTTTGCAAACTCTGTAAGTAGATCCTGGAACTCTCTTCCAGCTGATATTACCTTACTTTCCACCTTAGGTCAATTTAAAACTAGACTCAAACAACATTTGTCACTTAACTGGCTATGTCAATGTATCAAGCCTGGCTAACTGTCTCTAGAATGTGTAAAAACCTGTTAACCAGTTTACTGTGTAATTTAATTTAATCCTGACTTGTGCTCAGGATTAACTGTAACCTGTGGAACTTGTTTAACTTGCTTACTTATGTAATCTCTGTAAATAGTCTGTTTGTAATATGTAATGCTGGTATTATGTAATGCTGTATCTGCTTACCCTTGGAGCTTTTGTCCCCGGGCCTCTGCTGAAAATGGACATGCATCCAGTCGGACTATCCCGGTCAACAAATGTAAAATAAATAAAATAAAAATAAATAAATAAATAAATATATATATATATATATATATATATATATATATATATATATATATATATATATATATACTATTCTCATATTCCTCATCTCCTCTCCTCTCTGATTTCTATTTATATCTCACACATCTAATCTCTCATATTTCTCCAATCCATACATGTAAAATTATATGTTACATTTTAACTCCAACTGTATATGCCAATTTATTATGTAGTAATATGTACAGACTCTACATTGTACCGATTGTAGAGTTTCTGTAGTATAGCTGCCTTTCAGTTATTGTATGCCCATAGTATTGAAGAAAAGAGTAGACAGGTTTGCATTTTCTCTATTGTATAACACTGCTTGCTTTGTAATGAGAGCATATCTCCCTAGACCTTCATTGAAAAGGGACTACCACATCCAGTCAGACTAACCCAAGCAACTAGCTAACTAACTAACTCTGAAATGTGTCCACATGCTAACATATGGGTTTAGTTAGGGCTTTCTTGATTTTCTCCAGAAACAACCAGGTATGTTGTTTGGTCCCATGGAATTTGAGCTTTTTATTGTATTTGTGGTAACAGTCATCATGCCTGCAGTTATATGCAGGCTGCCTTTTCTTGGATCTACCATATTCTCATGTATGCCTATGTTTAATGTGAACTTTGCACAAAATGTTTCTGCGACTACATCTGCTCTGTATTTTCGCATCATGTTTGTCCGTTAGCGTCACATTCACAGTTTTTATCTTACTCTTTTCTGATATAAATAATACCTTATTGCTTTTAACCTTTTGAATCAAGCTAATTTCATAGAAAAAACAGGAAGGTTTCTTATGATAAATAAATAGCATCTGTACTTTACTAAACCAAGATGTGTTTTTGCTTCTAGGGACATTTTTTGAAGGACAGGTAGACCCTTTTTTCTGTTGGTTTTAGCAATCTTTTCTTTTTGATCCTATCCTGTTTTCAACAGTGTAGCATTTTTTGCATGTGCTTTGCAGATTTTTAGCAAATTCTAGGAAATACTACATTTATTGGAAGAGTTTTTATTTACTTCTTGTATTAACCATCATAGTATCATCATTTGTGTTAGTTACAGAAGTAAAAGCAATGGTTAGGAACCAGAATGAGGTTAGGTATGCCAATGTAATAACTGGAATTATGTGAGCTTCTAATAACTCAACTCGTTGAAATGGCACTTGAGATACAGCTGTTCTTAGACCAGTAAAACCAATGGTCTTCTCTCTAGTCCCCTAAACATCCTTTATTATTTGCTGGCAGTTAGCACAGATGTTTAAAGCTATGAGCTATTAATGACCTCCTTCCTCTAGTCCAAGATTTGATTCCATCATTCGGCATTTACCTACCGTGTGACTCATAGTTAAGTCACTTAACCAGATAGTATGCTGAGGCAGTTGGGAAACTGGGCTAGGCTCTTCACTGGTCTCCTGGGCCACATGGCTAATTAACTACTTATGAATATATGAACTACTACCTCTGAAGTAACTCTTCGATGAAGAAAGGGTTGAAGTTACATGACATAAATACTGGCCAATAATACACAAGCATGCGCACACACACACACACACACACACACACACACACACACACACACACACACATATATATATATATATATATATATATATATATATATATATAAAAATCATCAAATTTGTTGAATGGTTTATGCAACAGCTTAACTGTTAGCTCAGTGTGGTTGTCTATTGGCACAATTAATTGACAACTGCTTGACATCACTATAATACTGGGATTGGAGAACACACCCTTTCCTCAATATTGTGCAATTTCAGAGTTGGAATATTTAAGTATCATGGAAGCACAGTCACAAACATTAGGGGTATAGTGGGGCATGCACATCTACAAACTTTTTTTTTGTTGCATGCTCCAGGATTCTATCTGTCAGAGCATCTGCTGTCTGATATTGACACATCAGAGCATGCACTGTCTGCTACATACGTGTGTGTGTGTGTGTGTGTGTGTGTGTGTGTGTGTGTGTGTGTGTGTGTGTGTGTGTGTGTGTGTGTGTGTGTGTGTGTGTGTGCATGTGAACATACATATAAATAGATAAATTTAGAGATATAAGTTTTTGAATCTGGATCATGCCATCACCACTAAAGTTATAGCCAAAACTGTAAAATAAATTATGACTGATCCTTCATCTCTCTCCTAAAAATGAAGAGTGTGTCATAGAATTATTGGATCATATGAACTACAAGGCCATTGAGATTTGTGACTATTTACACCTGGCTAGTACCCATCCTCATACTGAGAAGGGTCAAACCTGTCAAGCCAGGAATTAATTTGTCCATCCAATTATCCAGTAACCAGAGTGAATGTGTTTCTGTCCATCCAATTATCCAGTTCCCAGAATGAAATTGTTGCTGTCCATCCAGTTATTCACTTCCCAGTATGACTGCATTACTGTCCATCCAATTATCCAGTTCCCAGAATGAATGTGTTGCTGTCCATCAAATTATCCAGTTCCCAGAATGAATGTTTTGCTGTCCATCCAATTATCCAGTTCCAAGAATGACCGCATTGCTGTCCATCCAATTATCCAGTTCACAGAATGAATGTGTTTCTGCCCATCCAATTATCCAGTTCCCAAAATAAATGTGTTTCTGTCCATCCAATTATCCAGTTCCCAGAATAAAAGTGTTGCTGTCCATCCAATTATTCAGTTCCCAGAATGAATGTATTGCTGTCCATCCAATTATGTAGTTCCAGGAATTAATTTGTTGCTGTCCATCTAATTATCCAGTTCCCAGAATTAATGTGTTGCTATCCATCCAGTTATACAGTTCCCAGAATGAATGTGCTGTTGTCCATCCAATTATACAGTTCCCATTTGAAGGAAGATAATGCATCACACTGCTTAATATGCATTGGGAGTCTGTTCCAGAGTTGGGAAGGGTGCTGTATGATTAACCTATCTCTCCACCTCATTTTATTTATCTGCTGATTACGATTTAGAAACAATCTTTTTTATATCAGTGGGACTGTTTAATTTGTGGATATATAAAATATCCAGGACTGTTGGTCCCTAATGGCACAAAAAGCAATGCATAGAGCTCCCTTCAGGAATGTGTAAGACAGTGAATAAAGGAACAGTGTTTCTAGTCTTAGCTTAGGGAATTTTAAGCAGGTGATTTATTTAGTTAGAAACCTCCAGGGTTTTTATTAGTTGGATATGTCTAGTGAGGTACACCCCAACGGCAGGATTGCATTCAACATTTGGTGTAATCAATGATGAATATAATTGACATGATGACCTCTCTGGATCTGGAAAATATCCAGTTATTTATTTATTTAGATATGTTTACCAAGAGGTCTTCTTGGCCAGGGTGAGCCCATTTTCATTAGAGGCCCAGGGAGAAAAGCTCCAAAAACAAACAATGTGATAAAGCTACAGAATCAAAATATAGAAATCAAGCAGAGATGGTACAGAACACATTACAGAACAGGTAATACAATAAAATAGATAAAATCTAACATCTGCATAACTAGTATTAAGTATGCAAGCCAAACAAGAATACAATTGATGACATGGGATAATAGCGAATGTGTGAACAATACAGACAATTGATGACATGGGATAATAGCGAATGTGTGAACAATACAGACAATTAATGACATGGGATAATAGCAAATGTGTGAACAATACAGACAATTAATGACATGGGTTAATAGCGAATGTGTGAACAATACAGACAATTAATGACATGGGTTAATAGCGAATGTGTGAACAATACAGACAATTGATGACATGGGATAATAGTGAATGTGTGAACAATACAGACAATTTTTATGACATGGGATAATAGCGAATGTGTAAACAATACAGACAATTAATGACATGGGATAGTAGCGAATGTGTGAACAATACAGACAATTGATGACATGGGATAATAGCGAATGTGTGAACAATACAGACAGTTGATGACATGGGATAATAGCAAATGTGTGAACAATACAGACAATTGATGACATGGGATAATAGCGAATGTGTGAACAATACAGACAGTTGATAACATGGGATAATAGCGAATGTGTGAACAATACAGACAATTGATGACATGGGATACTAGCGAATGTGTGAACAATACAGACAGCTGATGACATGGGATAATAGTGAATGTGTGAACAATACAGACAATTGATGACATGGGATAATAGTGAATGTGTGAACAATACAGACAATTGATGACATGGGATAATAGCGAATGTGTGAACAATACAGACAATTGATGACATGGGATAATAGCGAATGTGTGAACAATACAGACAATTGATGACATGGGATAATAGCGAATGTGTGAGCAATACAGACAATTGATGACATGGGATAATAGCGAATGTGTGAACAATAAAGACAATTGATGACATGGGATAATAGCGAATGTGTGAACAATACAGACAATTGATGACATGAGATAATAGCGAATGTGTGAACAATACAGACAATTGATGACATGGGATAATAGCAAATGTGTGAACAATACAGACAATTGATGACATGGGATAATAGCGAATGTGTGAATAATACAGACAATTGATGACATGGGATAATAGCAGATGTGTGAACAATACAGACAATTGATGACATGGGATAATAGCAAATGTGTGAACAATACAGACAATTGATAACATGGGATAATAGCGAATGTGTGAATAATACAGACAGTTGATGACATGGGATAATAGCGAATGTGTGAACAATACAGACAATTGATGACATGGGATACTAGCGAATGTGTGAACAATACAGACAGTTGATGACATGGGATAATAGTGAATGTGTGAACAATACAGACGATTGATGACATGGGATAATAGCGAATGTGTGAACAATACAGACAATTGATGACATGTGATAACAGCGAATGTGTGAACAATACAGACAATTGATGGCATGGGATAATAGCGAATGTGTGAACAATACAGACAATTGATGACATGGGATAATAGCGAATGTGTGAACATTACAGACAATTGATGAAATGGGATAATAGCGAATGTGTGAACAATACAGACAATTGATGACATGGGATAATAGCGACTGTGTGAACAATACAGAGAATTGATGACATGGGATAATAGAGAATGTGTGAACAATACAGACAATTGATGACATGGGATAATAGCGAATGTGTGAAAAATACAGAGAATTGATGACATGGGATAATAGCGAATGTGTAAACAATACAGACAATTGATGACATGGGATAATAGTGAATGTGTGAACAATACAGACAATTGATGACATGGGATAATAGTGAATGTGTGAACAATACAGACAATTGATGACATGGGATAATAGCGAATGTGTGAACAATACAGACAATTGATGACATGGGATAATAGCAAATGTGTGAAAAATACAATATTGCAGTTCTGCAGTAGAGAGGGAAAGATGGAAAGCAGCAGATTAAAGATTCTGAGCATATGTTATAGCCTTACAGCTATTGCTATACAGGCATCAAGACTGAATAGCAGATATGGTAGGTAACTGATATAGTAAATTATGTGTTGCTGGGTGGCATGTGTTGCCCTTAGTAAGTTGGAAGCACTGAATGTATGTATAAGGAGTCTGAGCCATAAGTGAGATGGGGAGAAAAAGTAGGAAGGCTAGGAATATTTTTTTTATAGTCAGTGCTGGCACATGTACATAGCCAATGGGATAACAGGTGTTGTTTCAGCAAAGTCTTAAAGCATTCAGGGGTGCTAGTAGACCTAATTGAAGGAGTGAGAGCATTCCATAGTTTTGCTATACATATGGGTAACGCATTTGACCAGAGGACAGATTAGGTTTTGCTACATCAAGGAGCATCTGATTGACTGATCGCAGAAATCTGTTTAGTTGATACATCGTGAACAGAGAGGAGAGGGTAGGACAGATAGAAGGCTTATATATATGAGCTGTGGTTAGTTGCAGGTTGTTAGATGTTGGGGAAGCCCTAGCCAGTTTTTGATGTTGGAGTGATACACAGTGGTCGGAGGAGTGTTTGGCACTGGTAACAAATTTTGCGATTTTTATTGTAGCATGAGTCCAATTTGGATTTAAGAGAGGATTCTATATTAGTAAGGAGAGTTGCACCAAAGTGCAAGGAAGGAAGTAGAAAGGAAGAGGCAAGGGATAGTCTTGCTGCATAGATGAGGAAGTGTTTGTGCCTGTACAGGATGCCTAGTTTCTGATGGGTGTTTTTGATGCTTGTGTTAATATGCTGATTGAAAGTTTGGTATTTGTCTATGATGTCCCCTAGCAGTTTGATATGTGGAACTACGTCGAGGCAAGTGTTGTTGAGTGAGTTGATGGTAAATTAATTTTTGGTTGGGGTGTTGTTTTTTGGGGGCTGGACAACATAGGTTTGGTTTTGTTAGCATTTAGGGCTAAACAGTTATTATACATCCAGGTTTCAGTGGAGGTGAAGGCATTTTGGGTGAATGTAAATAGTTCTGAAGTAGACTTGGCCATGCAGATGATGTTGGAGTCATTTGCATACTGGATGACATTAGCATGGGGTATGCTGGTACGGAAATCATTAATGAAAATGTTGAAGAGCAGTGGACCTTGTATGGACCCTTATGGGACTCCAGTACTGATGTTGAAGAAAGGAGAGAGGGATTGGTGCCATCTGGCTGCTTGTTGTCTATCTGTAAGGTAGTTGGAAAACCAGGCTAGGGTGGGGGAGGTATGCCTAAACTGGAGAGTTTGGTCAGAAGAAGCAGGTGGGAATCAGTATCGAATGCCTTGGAAACGTCAAGAAATAGTGAGGAGACAAGGTATCCTGAGTCTCGAGTATGGTTGACTGTGTCCAAGAAAGATATAAGAGGAGTGGTGCTGCTATGACTAGGCCTAAACTCATGTTGGGTTGGAGAAAGAAGGCTGTGGTGTAGTAGGTAGTTAATCATCCCCTTGATGATTAGCTAGGTCTTCCTGACTATTGTCAGGATCAAAGTAGATGAAATTATCAACCCAAGTACCATGGTCTCTATCAATATTTTCATTCTGGAGTGGAGTATTGTCTATGCATTGGAGAAGGGATAGTTTACCAAATGAGACAACATTAAACATTTTATCATTAATGTTAACCTCATCATTAAGACACAAGGCATTTACAGGTAGAAGTTATTGTTGCAGAGCTTGGGTGTCAGAAGATGACGTCCAGTTTACTGGTCCCTGCAAACCTGGTTAGCCAGTTGTCTTGGTTTGTGATCTAGGGGCCAGAAAAGTATATGCCACTCAAAAAGGAGTTCCAGCACAGAGCCCTGCAGAATACCACTGGTTAGATTCATGGTGTTTGATAAAACTCCCAATACCCACACTGTATGGGTTCTGCCCTTTGGCCAGGTAGCTATCAATCATACCACAGAGGGATCTAGTTGTAATGCATTGATGCTAGTATGGGGTATGGTGTCAATGGCCTTGTTTAGATCAAGGTACACCATGTGTCAACATGGTCACTGTCTGCAGTTTGTGTTACACTTTCAAAGAAGTTAACCCAATCCATTAGACAGGATCTGCCCTTCATGAAGCCAAACTACTGCCAATCTAGCCTGATGAGTTTCTTAATGTCAAAGGTAATCAGGTTAGTTAAAATATGCTCTATAACACTGTATATGAGGCTTATCAGGCTGATAAGCCTGAAATTTCTGGGATCAGTAGTAGGACCAACTTTGTGGAGTGGCATTGCCACTACTGTGCACTAAACCTCGCTGATGAAATCTTTGGTTAAACTCAGGTTAAGTAGCTTAATGAAAGGCTCCTCCAGTGCCTGCTTGGTATGGTTTACTAAACAGGCAACTGTATTATTGGGTCCCATAGAGGAAGTATTTAAGCACCTTTAGTAAATGATCTTTGCTGATGATGTGGGATCTTAGAGCTTAAGGAATGAATGGGAACTGAACATTAATTTTGGGGGTGTATCTGGAACTAAATTTGATTGCTAGTATGTCAGGAATATCTGCCACATCAGAGTAGGTGGTGCTATCTTGAATAAGTTTTGGGCAGTGCTGAGTGTTATTTTTTAGTTTTCTAACATATCTGAAAAAGGATTTGTAGATGCAAACTTGAATTGTTGGGCTGCCTTGGCAGGCCTAATATATTTTTTATGTTTTTAGTCAGCATGACAATATTATTATGGATATGTGGGTAATTAGATCAGCTGTATACTTTAAGGGGTTATTTTTTATTGTAAAGTATAATTTATGTTATGTATATATGTATTTTGTATTTATTTTTATTTTATTTTTTTGGTGCACAACCAGGATATTTTGTTTTTAAACATCCCATTATATTCGGATATTGTAGGTATTGTCAATTCTATACAGTTAGGTAAGTGGCCATATAACTCTTTTGTCTAACTCCCTGCTGATGTAATGTCTGGAGTTATGCTGGAATAAGTGAATCTTGAAGCTTCATTATAGAATTTTCTGAGATGTATATGCCTGAAATCCTTGAGTTCAGAAATATTGATATCATTAGGTTTAGAGGTTCTAATGGTGAAGGTCACTAGTTTATGATCCTACTTAAGTGGGAAAGGAAACACCAGGGAGGAAGTAACTAAAGAAGCTATATTCATAATGATTATATGAAAAATATTTTGCACTTCAGTGAATTTGTTAACACTCTTTCCATAAAGATTTTGTTCATGAAATCTAAAAACATTTGGGCATATTGTACATTAGAGATATAGGTGCTCCATTTTATTGATGTGTAATTAAAGTATCCCAAAATAATGGAGTTTTTGTTTTAGGCAGTGTAGAACAGAGTGTGTGTGCTGTGTCTTTAAGAAGCGTTTCAAGGACTGAACATGCATATAAATGATGAACACGTCCTAATCTCCATGCCATTTTGAGAGTGCAGTCAGAGAGTGAGCATGTACGAGTGTAATAGCTAGTTTGCATATAAGTTTACCTAAGTTAAAGTTAATAAGCCTCAATCCTGATGTGTTTGTACATAATAAAGTTGCTTGAATGGAACCCATGAGTCTTGTCTATTGTATCTTGACTAGACGAGCTACATGGTGTCAGAACCGGGATTCCAGAGACAGCTTTCCAGAGCTATGAGGTACAGGATTAACAGTGAAGGTGAACTAAGTGAACTGAGTACAAAAAAGGGCCAGAAACAAACCAAAGGTAATGAAACCTTGAACAAACAGTTTATTTTATAAAAAAAAGATAAAATGGAGCATTACAAGGGCACAATCCACATTATTAAACAAGCGAGAGGCACAAAAGGTTTGTTGATTAAATTAAATGTTTAAAATTAAGATATTTTTTAATAAAATGAACATCAGAAAAGTACATAAGGGGTTTGGAATTACCTCAGAATTGCAGAACAGCAATGTTTAGAGTAAAACAAACATGTTTAAAGCAAAAGGGGGATGTTTAGAGTAAAACAAGCACAAGAAAAGTATAATGGGCATAGAAAGAGATTAAACAAGCAAAACAAATATAATAAGGGTAAAAAGGGCACATTAAGCATAAATAAAGCAAGACGATTGCATGTTTTTGGCAAAGTGCTGTGTTTTGGCATAACTACTAGTTTGCATTGATTGAAGCCCTGAATAGCATAACTAGAGTTATTCAAAGTATCTCAAAGTGTGTAAAAGTGCTTACAGTGTGTGCTTATTATTGTTCATGTATTCCAAAGAATGTATCTGTGTGCAAAGTGTAACTATTCATGAAGTAGAGTCAAAGTACAGCCATTTCAAAACGTTACTTGTGCTGAGTATGGCTGTTAGCAAAGTGCCACCATTACAGAGTGTTTCTTGCACTGTAAAGAATTTTCTAGCAAAGTACTGCCATTTTGGAGAAGTTTCAGTGTGCCATGTACTGTTTATTCACAAAGTGCAGTTACTTCAAAATGTTTCTTACTCTGAGCTTATTCTGCCCATTTCATTCACACAGTGCAGTTATTTTGAAATGTTATGATGATAAATGGCTTTTGCAGTACAGTAATTTCAAGAGTATTACAGTACCTGAGAGACTTAAATTCAGTTATTTAGAGGCTTGTCATGCTATTGGGCATAGTTATGAAGGCTGGCATAAATTTCTGGCATATATATATATATATATATATATATATATATATATATATATATATATATATATATATATATATGTGTGTGTGTTCATGCATATTTGCAAAATCATTCACTGGCATGTGTTAATATGACAGATGGATTTCAAAAGCCCTCTCCACTTGTATTTGATCCGAATATTGCAGAGAATTGGAGAATATTTGAGCAAGAGTACGATATTTTTATACAAGCAGCTTATTCAGGTAAAGATGCATGCACCAGGGCATTCATTTTGATAAACCTAGCTGGGCCTGAGGCCATAGAAAGAGAGCATTCATTTGTGTATGCACCAGCAGTATATGAGGGAGAACATGAAACTCATAATATTGTTGTACATGCTGAACCAAGGGAAGACCCCGAGTGTTTGAAGTGCAAAGTCAGAGAATGTGTAACCTTCAGACCAATATTGCATTAGAAAGGCATGTGTTTTACATAAGAGATCAAAAACCCGGGGAGACATTTGCAGCTTATATTACTGACCTGAAGAACAAAGCTAAAATGTGTCAGTTTGGTGACTTAAAAGATGAGTTGATAAATGACAGGCTTGTGTGTGGCATTAATAGTGCTGCTGTGAAGAAGATTTTGCTTTGTGACAGTGATTTAACACTAAACAAAGCTGAAAATATCCAAAGAACTTGCCCAATATGGAAGTTATCTGGAATAACTGAGAAACCACGACAAAATAAAATCTTGTTGTTTAATGCAAAAAGGTGAGCACTTTTGCTATGGTAACCATTGCTTCATCAGACATTTCATACAAAAACTAACTACATTTAAATACATTACACAACTTCAAATCAATCAATCCTGTATACATACTAATTAATTATCTTAATTGTACATAACAACAGAGATAGATTTTTTAAAATGATAGAGTGTGCTTATGTGACTATATACACTAAAATCTAGCTAATATGTATAGGAGCTATTTCAGTTTTCTAGACTTTAGGGCTAGTTTCAGGATAACACTATCATTTAGACCCAATCCCCTGTGTGCTCCCAGTCTCAGAATCCATTTCACTTCTACATTTTCTGTTGAATTTACTATGTCCCCATTCTAATATATATATATTCTGTACATGTAGGACTTGTAAAAGAAATACATGATCTTCACCTTTGGCCAAAGTATATTTGGCTAAGGCACTATGTTCCTGTCCTTTCCTTGTCCAGTATATATGGTCCCTGTTCTTTCCCTAAGGTGGCGGTTGGTTTTACCTACATAAAACTGGAAACATGTTCTACAATGAGCTACCTATACCACATTTTTGGTGTTACAATCTGCTAAACTCCTAAGCTCCCAAAGGTACCCTGTTTCAGGATGTTTAAAAAATCTAGGCTCATCAATATACATACAGTTGGCACAGTTCCCACATTTCTGTGTACCATTCCTTATATTCTCTCTCATCTCTCTCATCCTTGATGTTTTTGGATAACAGAACTGTTGTTTTCATTTTTTCTTTTTTTCAAAACACAAAATGTGGGTGTGTACCCACTATACTAGTAGTCTCTTCATCTGCTAGTAACATATGCCAATTCTGATGAATAATGTCTTGAAATGTGCTTATATCCATTGTATAGGGTAAAACCATAGGAGTGTAGGATAAACCTTTATTCCTATTACTTACCATTTCCTTTACTACTTTGTCAGAATAGTATGGTCTTGCTTTGCCATCCCTTTCTCTATACACTTCTTGGTAAGCTTTATTAATTTCATGTTCATTATATCCTCTTTTCAAGAGCCCTGTTTTTAAGTTACTAAGTTCATCTTCATATACCTATTCCTGACAGCATAAATGAGATACTCTAATTGCCTGTCCTTTTACAATATTAGGAAATATGTGTTGATTATGCATACTATTATGGTGTAAAAATGTTGGGCAATAACACTGCTTCCTGTGTAACTTAGTTGACCAATTCATATCTTCTCTATAAATAGCAACATCCAAGAAATCTATGCCCCTGTTAGAGTAGTTCATGGTAAATTTAAAAAATATCACTAATGGTGTTAAGATATGAGTGGAAGGACCTTAATTGTTCCTCTCTACCATTCCAAAGAAGAAAAAGATCATCCACAAAATGCCTATAAAAGGCTATGTGGGGATTGGTTGACATGTACTTATACTCCCAACCCACCATAATAGTATGGTCTTGCTTTGCCATGCTTGGGCTAAAGGGGCTTGGGCTTTGTTTGCTTGGGCTAAAGGGAAGTCTCTGTGTTCACCAGTGGGAGTGGTTAACACTGAACAGCCTGCCTGTCCCTGGAGGAGTGGTTACTACCTAGAAGCTGTAGTTTTATTGGCCATTTTGGGTCAATTCTAAACTCCTTGATCTGTCTTTCTTAAAACCAGGCTGCCTCGTGGTTTTGGCATCTTTTCAGGCTTGCTAGTTGTTGCTGAAACACATACCAAGGGGAGAAAATGCTGAGAGAAGAAAAGAAGCCACTTTTGTGATTTTAAGTATTTTCTTCTGATTTTTTTGTTAAGTTTTATTGCTTTGTCGCCTTAGTTTTTGGCATTTTCCGGCTTGCTAAAGTTTATATCTGTAACAGTAACAGTACTTGGAACACATCTAGAGCCTGTTTACTGCATTTCCTGTGTTGCACTTAATTTAAAATCGTTTTTTTCTCTAAAAACTGCATTTTACCTGATTTTGGCCTAGCACTCAAGTGTAGGGTCATTTATTGCACTGTTGTTATTATTTTGCTGCTTGTATATCTCTGTTACCTTTAAACTACAACAAAAAGAAAAAAACAAAATCTTGTTTTTTTCCCACTTTCTGAAAGTTAAGAAAGTTCAGTTACAGATTTGCTGTTCTGAACTGTTTGGAGGTTTCTAGAAGGCCAGTGCTTGATTGGGCTAAAGGGAAGTCTCTGTGTTCACCAGTGGGAATGGTTAACACTGAAAAGCCTGCCTGTCCCTGGAGGAGTGGTTACTACCTAGAAGCTGTAGTTTTATTGGCCATTTTGGGTCAATTCTAAACTCCTTGATCTCTCTCTCTTAAAACCCTACAACTCTCTTTTTGAGCGGTTTTGCGCACTGAGCAGTGTCAGGCAGTGCCGCCTCAACAGGTTTAAACTATTCCAAGCTCCACAAAGTCTGCTCTTCACTTTTTCCCTTAGAACTGTTCAAACTCTCAAAGTAATCACTCTATTCTCTTTCTAAAGCCCTGCACTTGCTCAGCTCTTATAAGGAAACACTAACTAACTAAAGTACTACACACTCCTTGACTTCTCATAAGTATTAGACTCCCGATTGGTCCTTCCTGATCAAGTGAAAAATCAGTTCCCTTCCCTAATCTGATCAGTAAAAAAACAGTTCCCTATACTAATCTGGTATGTCCAAGGGTCAGTTTCAAGGTTACTCTCCAGTCCAGCTGGTGAATCTGGGAATTTTGAGGCAATGTTACAATTGCCTTATGTACACAGACAACCCTCTCCTCCTTCCAACAAACTCTACTACATGTGAGAGATGCAGTTACACAGCCAAACTGGAAGCAGAGCTCTCTCAACCCAAGACTGGCACAGTCAGTCAGGAGGAAAAGGTAACCACCCACACCACAAATCCAGTCTCACACAGACCTATTGCATCTGCATACCCAACACATAAACACACAAAAACATACTCAGAGGCTCTAAATAAAAATCTGCCTAAACAGCAAAGACCTCCTAAGCAGATATCCAAACAACAGCCACCCCTCAACAATACCCACAAATCACATATCTCACAAAATCAGTGTGCCTCACAGTCACAGCCCTTAAGGCCAAATAACACACCAAATACAATTGTTATAGGGGACTCTATTGTCCAGCACACTGACGTCCCGCTCACCAAACTGAACAAGGATAAGGTCACTGTAAGCTGCCTGTTGGGTGCCAGGATCTGCCACATAACACAAGCACTCAGGTCACTCCAAAGCATGTACAAGTATGACTCCATCATTGTCCATGCTGGTGTGAATGACCTGAGACGTACCTCCCTGGCCTAGATGAAAAGAGACATAGAGGAGCTCTCTGACCATGTAGCCCAGGCTGGTATGACTGTGACCTTGAGTAGCATCTTGCCCTCAGCAAGAATGATGCCACAGTATAAAGACAAAATGATCAGTTTCAACAATTGGCTAAAGTATTGGTGTCATTCAAAGGGGATCCAGTGTCTGTCAGCCTGGGATGACATGCTCGACAAGCCACGTTGCTTCACTACGGACGGCTTGCACCTGTCACCGTTAGGCTTTCGTATACTGGCCAAGGCTCTTGCCACCCCCATAGTGCCTTTTTTAGGCAAGGCTCAAAGGACAAACCCACCTCCATAGACAACCCAAAGATAAAAAAACTAAAGGTGATGCTACTCAATGCCAGAAGTCTAAACCTCAAGATGCACGCACTCAAGACTCTCCTCAGTATGGAGAAAATCGATGTCTGTGCAGTAACAGGAACCTGGTTCAAGGCTCCTGAGAGCACCCCAGCACTACCAGATTATAACTCATACCATGCGTTTCGGCCCCAAAACTCAGACCAAAGCACAAAAGGAGGAGGGGTATCTATATTCATCAAAGATACCTACACCTCCAGGTTAGTGGCACTGCACGAAGCATCAGAAACCATTCATGTGCAACTAACAGCAGGCAAAACTGCCTTTCAGTTTGTAGCCTGCTACAGAACACTCTTCCTATTACAAGAACCCCACTTGGCATTCCTGAAAACACTGGAGAATATGAAGGTCTCTCCAAACACTATGTTATTGGGTGACTTCAACTACCCAAACATTGACTGGGAAATCTACTCAAGCCCAAACACCCTTGCCCAATGGTTCCTTGAATTTATAAACTCTAATGCTATGGAACAACTGGTCACAACTCCCACAAGAGGGAACAACATATTGGACCTGGTCATCACCAACATGGGGACTCTATTTTCCACACCAGAGGTAAACCCCTCATTGGTAAGATCAGACCATAAACAAATTTCCCTGGACATCCATATCCCGTCCCCACCCCCAGCCAAGGAAATCACTGTAAAGAATTTCTCAAAAGCCAACTTTGCACTCCTCAAGACTGAGGTGGAATCCTTCAAAGCCCCTGGGCCAGAGGATAATACAGCCCAATCCGCAGAATCCTTTACAAATGCATTCTATGAGCACCTGCAGGAATGCATGGATCGTGCTATCCCAAATAAAACCAAGACTCACTCCTCCAAAAACAGGAGACTGGTCTGGTGGACCATGACCATAAATAAGCTGTACAACAGAGGGAGGAAGCTACTACATGACAGAGCAAAATCCCAAAAAGGGAAGGCATCTTTGATCAGTATTAGCAAAAAACTTTGATCCCTCATAAAATCATCAAAGGCCAGTTTCGAAAGAAAAATTGCCCTAGACACTAAAGACAATTACAAGGCCTTCTTTAGTTATGTCAGGAACATGGGTGGAAACTCCCAGATATGCTCAGAATTGTTGCATAACGGTGCAAAATATACCGAACCTACAGACATAGCCAACATCCTGGCAGACAGATTCAGTGCAAACTCCCCACCCTTCCCCCCTCAAAGGAGCAAACGCCTATCCCAACTGAATGTAACCTCCCTGATATCACAGATGCACAGGTGAAAGCTGCCCTCTCCAAAGCAAAAAACACAGCATCTATGGGACTGGACGGTGTCCCAGGCTGTGACTTACATGAGCTCCAAGAAGAACTGAACCCTCACATTGTCACTGTTCAAACTTAGCCTTACTACAGGATATGTACCCAAAGAATGGCATACAGCTACAGTGGTCCCACTCCACAAAGGTGGTGCCACAATGGACCCCGGAACCTATTGCCCCATAAGCCTGACTAGTCTGGTCTGTAAAGCTATGGAGCGTATTATCATGGAACTCAGAAACAAAGACATTGGGAGCCTCCAGACACTGGACCCTACTCATTTCGGCTTTGTTAAGGACAGATCTTGCCTCTTAAACCTAGTTGATTTCTTTGAAACAATTACCAAAGCCATAGATGCGGGCAAGGTAGTCCACACAGCCTACCTGGACCTCGCAAAAGCCTTTGACACAATACCCCACTCGGGCATTATAAATAAGCTTACCAGCTTAAATATCAACCCCTATATCACAAGATGGGTTGCAAACTGGCTCAGAGATGGAACCCACATGGTCAGAATCGCAGGTGCCATGTCCGAACCCAAACCAGTTACAAGTGGCATCCCACAGGGCTCAGTTCTGGGACCTCTCTTGTTCAGTATATACTTCTCTGAGGTTCAGGCTAACACGGGGGGATTATGGCTGACAAAGTTCGCAGATGACTGCAAACTGGGGGCCATAATCGAATCTCCAGCTGACACAAGCATCCTCTGAAAGGGTCTCACAGAGATGGATGCTTGGTGCCAGAGCCACGGCCTCAAGCTAAATGCTAAAAAGTGCATAGTCATCCCTTTTGGGAAAAACAAGGTGCCCACAAATTACCACATAGGTGGTAATCCATTAAGTACGGAAGAAGTAATTAGAGATTTGGGAACCAACGTAGATAGTAATCCCTCCTTTGATAATCACGTTGCCAAAGTGGTTAGAAAGACCTTCTATATAGCCCACCTTATCACAAAAGGGTTCGCATCTAGATCAAGAGAGGTCATTGTGCCCCTCTACTCATCACTCATCAGGCCCATAATTGAATACAATGCCCCTTTTGGGATGTACCTTACCCGACACCTGCAGCAACTGGAGAGACCCCCAAAAGTACCTCACCAAGAGGATCATGGGCTACAAACAGAAGTCTTATGCAGCTCGACTAAAGAAACTCCAGCTCTACTCAGTTGCTTACCTCCTACTCCGAGGTGATCTATGCCTGATGTACAAAGCCATGTCAAACCCAGAATTAATGGACATGCTCCACCTCAAAAAATCCAAGTCTCTTAGAGCTACAAGCTCCAGGGACCTAAACTTCAGCACAGAAATAAATAGGACATGCTGGAGGGACAGATTCATTTCCCAGAGGTTCCCCTCACTCTGGAATAGAATCCCAATTCCTGTTAGACATAGCCCCTCGCTGACCTTCTTCAAGCGAAATTTGGACGCGTGGATGGGAAATCGCAAATTCACCCCTGGGATCTCTCCTGTGTCCCTGCTAGACAAAGGCACAGTAAACTAATCTTAAAATGGTACCTTCTGTGACCTACTTTACAGAGGCACAGTAGGCTAATCTAATAGGGAGGAGGAAGTCAAATACACTCTGGCAAGGCTTATAAATGCCCTAGGGCAGATAGCCTAGTATCTACCTATGAACCTATGAACCTATATCCAAATTCGCATATGTGTTGGCACAACTAGTGCCCATGGCAACTCCTGAGAGTTGTCTGCAACATGTTTCTTTAAACATAAAGATATAATTTTCAAGCACTATTTCCAACAACATACAAAGAAAATCTGTTTTATGTGTAGATAATTTGCCTTGTCTCTCTAACACCGATTTCACCATATTAATTCCTTTATTGTTGGGTATACTCGTAAATAGGGAAACCACATCTAATGCTAACTAAGCAAAGCTATTGAGATTTGTCAAATCCATGAAGTTACAGAAGTTATAAGTGATAAGATCATAGTTTCAGCAGGCTCCAGATCAAATGTGGACAGGCATGTAACATGTGACAAACAGAAGCAGGCCTAAACACATGACAACCACAGTCCCTGCAGGTTCCCTGAGGAAACCACATCGTTTTCCAGCAAGTTCTAAGACTAGTTCAGTTAAAGGAGCATGCTCAGTGTAGTATCAGCATGAATCAGCAAAATGCAAATCTAGCTTTATAGTTAACTGTCGCAATTGTGATGCCAATCATGAGTCTAAAAGACAGAAATGCTTGGCATTTGGTCAACAATGCCACAAGTATAAAAAAATTGAACCATTTTCCAAAGTTGTGCAAATCAAGTAAACCGCAGACAGTTATAAAGAAGGGTCACTCAAAAAATCAAGTTGATCACATAGAGAGTCGCAGTTCTACTTTCTTTGGTGAAAAGGCTGATGCAGTGAATTTGTTGGCAAAGAATGACATATTTTGTACTGTCCAGATCAATGGTAAATCCACCGAGCTCAAAGTAGACACTGGTTCAAAGTGTAATGTTATGTCAGCAGACATATTTGCTAAAGTAAGAGCTGGTGAACAATTCAATGTAGCTAGCAGTGTGAGACTTGCTGCTTATGGATGTGAAGAAATTCAAACCGAAGTCTCAGTAGTGCTTTCATGTTATTTGGCTAGCAACAGTTAAAGCTTATTATTCTATGTAGTCCAAAGACCTGTGCAGTCATTATTGGGTCTCAGAGATAGTTTAAGAATGAACCTGCTTTCTTTTACCAAAGAAGTTCATCATATAAGCACATATCCTAGTTCCAATTTTTCTGAAGCTATTTTTTCAAAGTATTCTGATGTTTTCAATGATGATTTGGGTAAACTTCCAGTTGTGTATTCTATGAAGTTAGACCCAGAGGTCAGGCCAGTAGTCAGACCAGCAAGAAAAGTTCCAACAGCTATGCAAGATAAAGTTAAAGCTCAGTTGGATAAAATGGTGCAGCAAGGTCTAATTTGCCCAGTAACAGAACCAACTGAATGGGTGTCGTCCATGGTAGCAGCCCATAAGAAAGGCTCAGATGAAATCAGAATATGTATTGACCCAAGAGATTTGAACAAAGCATTTAGGAGATTGCATCATCCAATACATACAGTCAAAGAAGTTGCATCCCTAATACCAAATGCCACTGTTTTTTTCTGTTTTGGATGCAAAAAGTTCATTTTAGCAAGTGATGCTTTATTGCAAATCCTCATTACTGACTACTTTCAGTACTCCATTTGGCAGATACAGATTCCTAAAGATACCATTTGGAATAAATTCTGCAACTGAAGTCTTTCAGCGTGCAATGGAGAAAATTATTTCAAGTTGCCCTTGTGCCATAATAGTAGATGATTTATTGGTTAGAGGCAATGCTAAAACAGAGCATGACATAAATCTTAAGAGAGCTCTAGAAAGAGCACATGATTTGAAATTAAAGCTCAATCTTCTAAAGTGAAAAATTCAGACTACCAGAAGTTACATATGTAGGTCATTTATTTAGCAGTACTGGCTTGAGACCAGACCCATCCAAGCAAGCAGCTACTCTTGAGATGTCAGCACCTGATAATGTTAAAGCTCTACAGCGTTTTCTCGGCATGGTCAACTACTTAGGCAAATTTATACCAGATGTCAGAGAGTTGACATCACCTTTGAGAGAGCTGATGCACAAAAATGTTACATGGTCTTGTCTGGAACAGCACCAGATGGCATTTGAAGACCTTAAGCGGAAAATCGCCACCCCATCTACATTACTATGATGTGAATAAACCAGTAATTCTTTCCTGTGATGCTTCAAAATTTGGCCTTGACACAATTATTCTTTAAGAAGGCAGACCAGTAACCTATGCACCTAGAACCCTTACCAAACTTAAATGCAATATGCTCAGATTGAGAAAGAACTTTTGGCAAAAGTATTTGCATGTTCAAAGTTTCATGATTATATCTATGATCAATCTGTTCAGATTTGCATGTTCAAAGTTTCATGATTATATCTATGATCAGTCTGTTCAGATTGAGACTGATTACCAACCTTTAGTTACTATTCTAATGAAGCCTATGGATTCAGCTCCAGTGAGATTACAAAGAATGATGCTCAAATATCAAAAGTGCAACTTCAATTTGGTATATACGAAATGCAGACTTCTTTATCTGGCTGACACCTTATCCAGATCACCCAGAAATACCATGGAACAGCCTGATGCAGATAATTTTGACTTTGTTGTCATGAAAGTGCATAATTTTTCTGCCATGAGGCTTGATGAGCTGAGAGAGCATACAAAGACTGATCCAATTTTGCAAAAGCTCAACCACTACATTAATGTTGGATGGCCGTCAAAGCAATCTAGTGTACCACCAGATGTGCAAACGTATTTTCCTTACAGAGATGAGATGCTGATGGAAGATGGCATTACTTCCAAAGTCCTAGAATTGTTGTTCCTGATTCCTTGCAGCATGAATATATCCAGAATTTGCATTGTAGTCACCCAGGTTCTGAATCTACCAAAAGAAGGGCAAGAGAGCTAGTATTTTGGCATTCACTAGTAAAAGACAGTGATAAAGTACTTTATTCTTGCTCAGTATACAGTAGTACTAAACCGTATTTGCAAAGAGAACCACTTCTGCTAAGTCAAGTTCTTGAACTACCTTGGTCAATAGTAGCCACTGGTATATATGAGTGGAATAAACAGCATTACTTATTCAAACTGGTTTGAGATCAATTTACTACCTAACCTAACATCCACTGCTGTTATCACTTAGTTGAAACGTCATTTCTCAGTCCGTGGTAGTCCACACAAAGTTATTTTTGACAATGGTACTTAATTTACTAGTCAGTTGTTTGAGAAATTTGCAAGAGAATGGGACTTCATACATGTTACTAGTAGTAAGAATATCCACAGTCAGACTGACTAGCTGAACATGCAGTACAGAGTGCAAAGCAATTACTTGAAAGGTCAAAGCATGACAATACTGATGTCTTTTTTAATTTATTCAGTCTCAGAAACATACCCTGTGTGCAATATACTTGGCTCACCTGATCAGAGACTTCTATCCAGGGAAACCAGAACAACATTGCCTATTAGATCTAATTTGCTGAGGCCTAAAGCTAAGAACAACAGAACCATTAGAGCCCAATTATTCAGGAAGTGTTCTTTCCAGATATCCAGCTATGATAAATTGAGCAAATTTCTTCATCCATTGAAAGGACAGACAGCGAGGATACAAATGGCGAAAGGTTTTGACCAGATTGGTCAAGTAATAGGTATATGTACCAAGTGGAGATCCTACTTCATAGAATCTGAGGGTGTGGAGTACAGGAGAAATTGCAGACATCTTCTTCCTGTATCAGAACCAATACTGCAGCATTGCTCCTGTGATACATACTCTAGATCTCAGAGCAAACCAGACAATGTTCCTGTTGCAGAGCGTTTCTTAACTTCTACTTCTATTTTTGATGATGTTCCTGGAATTCCTAAGGCTGAACATTCAGAAGAGGCAGTCCCAGCTGTTAAATCTGATTCTAAATTTTATGTTACAGATTTTGTTCATATTTCCAGACCTAGTGTGAAATACACAGAGACCTGGACTTGATTGTATATATGTGTATCTAGTTCTGTATAATTGCATGGTAGAGAATTATTTGTATTGATTGCATGCTAACTGATATTGTCAATATTGGATAACCTATTTCTCAAAGAGAGAGGATGTAGAACAGAGCATGTGTGCTGTGTCTTAAAGAAGCGCTTCAAGGACTGAACGTGCATATAAATACTGAGCATGTGCTAATCTCCTTGCCATTTGAGTACGTATGAGTGTAATAGCTAGTTTGTATGTAAGTTTACCAAAGTTAAAGTTATTAAGCCTCAATCCTGATGTGTTTGTACATAATAAAGCTGCTTGAATGCAACCTGCAAAGTCTCATCTATTGCATCCTGACTATATGAGTGACAGGCAGTAAATCAGTTTCATCTAGGAATCTTATATGATTGCCAGGAGAAATAGTGGGTATCTTGTAACTGGTCATAAGCTGATAATTTGTTTTGTTTGCTATGATTTTATTTATTTATTTATTGACATTTGTTAACCGGGTTTATCCAACTGGGATTGTGGCCTATTTTTAGTGGAGACCCGAGGAGAAAAGCTCCAGTAGTACATTTTAAACAAGTAAAATTTTAAACAATATTGACATAATAGCAGTTATAGCAAAAAGATTCACATATGTTGGGTTACAGGCATAAAGTTAAAGTTGCATTAAAAAGAAGCTAAGTAACAATTTTACATTGATATCGTTCAATAGGTCAACAATAAAAAAAATGTGTTTGTATAAAATTATACAAATGCATAGTAGACACATTGGAGAGAGAGGTGTAATGAGGTACTAAATATGGTCCTTTTGAGGGTACATAAAGGGAAGGGATTTGAAGTACAATGAACTGTGTGGATGCCTAGAATCCATATGGAGTTCATATGGACCCTAACAAATATGGAAACACCATCACTGTTGCCATTAGGTCCGAAAGCATGCTAAGTGCAAAGGCATGGAATGACTGCTTTCTGGATATTTTAACCAAGTTTCAGTAAATACCCATATATGGATTCTCTCCAAAGTCAGGACCACCACAAGATCAGCATTTTGATGTTGAGAATTCTGGAATTGAGAAAGAGTTGCATTAAACATCACATAACTTAATGTCATCCAGTTTTGGATCTGACATTTTAGTTATGTTAGGATTTCTATTAGCTGGGCTTTGCCTAAAAAATGCACCAAGGGGGCACCAAAGGCTTTAGGGGTCTATATTATAACATCGAAGTTCAAAAACTTTGAATGTTATAATATCGAACCCAGTAGACTGAACGCTTGAAATAGCAAAGCTGCAGAACACCGAATACTTTCCTAGGGAAACTATTCAGTGGGTACTTTATGCAGCTTCGCTATTTCCTCAACTGTAAAGTGAAGGTTATGGACCGTGTTAAGGTAATAGTGCGAATGAAGGTGAGTGTGTGATTGGGCATGGGTTAGGTGAGTTAGGGTTAGGGCATGGGTCAGGTAAATGTGCGATTGTGTGGACGTGAGGGTTAGGGTGGGGTATGTGAGTTAAGGTTTGGGAGCGGGTAAGGTGAGTGCGTATTAGTTAGGGACCTTAGGGTTAGGGTTTGATTTAGGTAAGTGGGTAGCTAGTGGTGTATGTCTGGTTTAGTGTAGGGTTTTGTGAAGTGTATGTGTGTGGATTATTTATTTTAGTGTGCTTGAGTTGTGTGCATGTTTGTCGGAAAATCAAATTTTTTCCCTGGGAAAAAATTTGCTATTCTGACTGTTTGGTTTTTCTGGTGTTTCGATTGAATGGGGTCAATATTATGTCAATATTATAACATTCAATGTTTTTAGACTTCAATATTATAATACAGACACTATGCAGAAGCAATGGAAAGAGAGGTGCAAACCATGATTGTAAAAGCAAGTATAACTGTTAAGCAGTTTGGTCCATGCTGACACACACACACACACACACACACACACACACACACACACACACACACACACACACACACACACACACACACACACACACACACACACACACACACACACACACATGCACTGAATCCCCCCTGGAATCACAGCAACTACTTTGCCAGTTGTTAAAGCCAATTATTTTTTCTTTGTGCCTAAGCAAAAAGGAAGAATTCTACTCAGGACCAGAGTCTTGTGTCTCCATTTGTGACATGCAAGGACAGTCCCACCATGTATATCTCTCTGGAATTTGCTTTCCAATTCATTCACTCCTCCTACATTGACTAACACCATGAAATAGTCATATATTCCAGGTGAAAGGGCCTTAAGGTCCCCTGAGATATCAGAGATCCTGGCACCTGAAAGACAACTCACTGTCACCCTGTCTTTGTCCAGCCTAGTGAGAAGAGAATGAGTTTGTCTGACTAGAGAGTCAGCAATCTCTAAAATGTTTTTTATTTGTAGAGTGGTACAGCATTCAGGATCTGAAATTATTTAAATCTTGGTGACTTTTTGTTGTAAGTGTGTCAAAAGGTGATGTGGTATTCAATTTTTGTGGATCTAGGAGGTTTTGGTAAGCATTAAAATATTTAGGTGAAGGTTGGTGTAACATGTTGTGGACTTGTGTGATGCTGGCAGTCTTTGTCTTTTGTGAAAGTGCAGCCTCCATGTTTGTTAAATACTTGCAACTCTCACAAACAAAATGTCTTGTACTAAGTATCAGTTCAGTATTGGTGCTACTCTGCCTAGGGATACAAGGTACTATTAGGCTGGCAACAAAATGAGGACTCACTCTGGCATATAGCAGCATAGTACATCTAGTAGCTTGGACAGGTCACGTCATTAGGATACAGATGACAAGGGAACAAGGGCAAATAGCAAAGAGGTCTTGGTACCTCTTTATATGGGTGGTCATTTCTTTTGACATGCCCAAATAAATCAGGGTTATTGATCAGGACATGTCCTTTTTCAATATCTGTAGCAATTTCCAGAAACAGTTCACTATTATAATTACTAGACAATAGCAGAAGGATTACTCTGGTGCTATTATACCTTCCATTTTTTAATGCAAAGAGTATTTTCTGGATTGGCTATATGGATGTAATTAATAAACGGTGGTGATACAGTGTTGTAACTTTTCTTGCTTAAATGCAGAAGCTGATGAAAACTTGCGAGATTGTTATTGAGGCAAATTGTTCTTGGATGTTTTTTAGCCATGACCCAGGTCTCAAGTTCAATGACAAATTTAATATGCATAAACAGCTCATTAGTAATTAATCAGCTATCATGGGAGACAGGAGGAAACAGAAGAGTCCACAGAAACACTAGGCAGATAAGGGAAAATCATGTGTTCTACATAGTTATCAGAAGTTATGACTGATTCAATGATCCCAATGTTGTAAGGAAAAGATTTTAAAAACAGAGCCACAAAGCAGCCCACTGTAGTTAATCATATTTCCCTTTTAAGATTGTGCCGTTATCATTTCTGAGTGGGTTAAACCTAGCAACTGGAAAATGAATTACAACAAAATAAATAAAATAAGACATGCTGAAACTGACCAGTCATATGAGGTGGAATTTTATGAGCCATCGAAGCATGATGTCAGCTAAAACAGATGAAAGCAATGGCAAAGAGTTCAGAAGAAAGTTAGCAAATCTTAATAACAGTTGCACAATCCTTAGAAACCAGAGCATAAAACAGCAAAATACAAACTGAGTCATGTACGCCTCATGAAACCATTAAAATCCAGCCACGCATTGGCAGAAATATTAACTTACAATGGTGTTGTATGAAATAGAGGCATGCAAGCAATCTTGATCAATGCAGCAGCCTGCAAAATGAATCTGCAGATTCAGAGAATGTCACATGACAGTGATGACATCACAAAAGCACATGCATAGATACATAAATCCATAATCATTGTAAGGCAGAGTCAGTTTCTTGACCATAATTATTTGGCAATGCCCACCCTCCTATTGTACCAGCTGAATTCAGGAGGGGAAAAGAAAACGAGTCACAATCAGGATATAATTATGGTTGCCCATACATGAGCAACAAGCCAGTAAGGAACGTATATAAACATATGCAGCATTAAACATGAATAAAATTAAAGCATTTGGCATAATTGTCCTTGAAAAGTCAAAATAACGCTCATACAAAACAAGCAGCAGCCAGTAATACAAACACTACTTTTTAAAAAATCAGCATTAAAATGTGAATACATATCCCAAATACCCAGCAATGTGGAAATAAAGGCAAACATTGCTCAGATGGATTGGACAGATGCACAACTGTGTGACAATAACAAAATACTACCTATGGCATAATACTGAATAGTATGGTGCTGGTCTCTAAAAGAAAGTTTTGATGTTGGAAGAAAGTTTTGATGTTGGTCCACAATGGCAGCAGATTGCTGCCAGTGGTACTAGCGCTGCTTAACAAGCTTGCCTAGACTGATTACCATTGCATGACTTAACATTTATGTTTCTTCTGTTGTGATAGATTTGTTGTCTGACATTGTATTTAGTTATGCCTGGTGGCTGACCAATCTATTGGACCATGGCACAGGTACAGGGTTGGTATTTTAACTTCTATCTCCTTGCTTAAATTTTGTTTTGTCTCTCCTTGGAAGTAATCATGCACTGTTTGGAGGTGAAAGTATCCCGGAGAATGTTTCAGGAAAAAAATTAAAACAGTTACCATCATTTGAACACACACGGAATGCTGGAATGTTCACAAAACTGTGCTGGATACTGTACTAGAACCTGTGATCAATTGCATTTGTAGACAGAGTAGATTGTTGGGTTATGACATTTATATAATCTTGCAGTCTGTTCTGCGTCCTTGCTTAATTTTTGTTTTGGCTTCCGCTGGAACTTACTACATATAATTTGGATTTCAGTTGTTTAAAGTTGCAGGCATGGGGCTGTTTCACCTACTGTTCCAACATTAAACTATCTTTGGATCACAGATAATATTATTAATGAGTTGGACTTGTTCATTGTCTGTGTTTTTTGTCTGTCTGAGGTACTACATTAGCTAAACAGAGAAAGAATTGCTTTTTACAACCATCTTTTATATAATGTTGTAGGACTTTCTTCTGATACCTACATCAGATCTGACATAAATCTTATCATATGTGTTTCAAAAAACATCTCAGAATTTATTAAGAAGTAAATAATTTTGTATTTTTTATAGCTTGAGAAAGCAGCTTTTTCAGTACACTTTAGGAATACATTCAGAACACTGAACAGTTTGAATGTCAGAGCAGAAAGTATTGACCCTGATAGGCTAAATCACAAAATTTTGACAGAAAACAAAAATAAAACATAACACATGTGCAATATAGTGAAGAAGCCCCAGTACCCCCATGGGGTGCTACACCCTCACACCCCCTGCTACTCTGAAATCGCACTACAGAGGGACAAGGGCAAAAACCCAATCCCTCCTACAACATGATCCCTGACAAGTTGAGTTTTGTATAGCTGATACTAAAGTCGATCAATGTTTTGTGACTAAGCCTTTCAGTGTTGATCTTTTTGTGCTGACATTCAGAACTGGCAACATTCTGAATGTATCTTAATTGAAATATTTTATCTTAAAGCTTAGTACTATAGTATACTGGACTGATGTGTTTTTGATTACAGGCTAAGCTTTTGTCAATCATTTTATATGTAACTAATTATTTTTTGTCAATAAAAACTCTTAACTAACTGTATGTAGTAATACCATTCCATTCTATTTTATCTTTCTAGGTATTATTTATTTTATGATTGAATTATATTGTCTTCTGTAAATTTTGGAGAGACCTTAGGTCTAATCAAGCAAATAAATGTTACTAGATGCTTGACTACTGTGCCCATCGGGGGACTGTAGAGTCTCCGCATTCTCTGTGGTGTATGGAGGTAGGAAGAGAGCTTGCTGCATGCAACACATGCCATGCAGCATGACAGCTATATGAAAATATTTGGCACTATATCTAAGAAAGTGAACAGTAGCAAAAGAGAAGATAAACTATGGACTTCACTGATTTGGCAATGCAAATAGAAGATTTGAGAATGATAAGTAATAATCGCAGTGGCAGTGAAATGACACCCCATGCAATATTACCTGTCTAGTTATTGGCATGGTAAAGGCTTCCATGCCCATATGGGAGGAGTATGACAAGATCCATATGCCCTTACAAACTATTTAGGTAGGGGAGGCAGATGATTTCTCAGATAGCACATGCTATACAGTAAGAGTTGTCCTCATGAGTCTGTCAACAGATCTAAGAACATAGATGGGTGTATACAAGACTGGCAACCAAAGGGATCCCAGTTTTCTGAATCTGAAAGGACAGCACCTAAACATCTGAATCAGTGCTAACAAATTGTCAAAATCATTAATGAATGTTACTTACCAATGCAGTCTCTGCAACTTCCATCACATATCCAGTCCCCTCTTATAGTGAACAACTCCATGAAATAAGGCCGTGTCTCAGAAATCTGATGGAAGTCATTCATTTTCTATTCCAAAAATGTGGTAATTCTTCCTTTAAATAGCTGTTGATTTAGTCTACTGCTATATGCCTTATCAAAAACTTCCTGAAATTGTGTTCATTCTTGGCTACTGCAACAGCTAACAAATTAAGTTCAAGTAGTTGTCTGTCTAGAACAAATATGGTCAGAATTTACATGTCATTACCTCCCTATGGGCTTTAACTACAACTTCTTTTATTGTACTTAAGCATTATAAAATTCGGAGGTGCCATGTGATGGCAATGTCACATCTTTGTTTTGTTGATCCAACATGGTGCAATTGGTATTTCTCAGAATGTTTATTGTTCTTGGTTTCTTTCATTCACGTGAGAGATTTGTATTTTGCTCCATATTATGTCCGTCTCTAACTGGTGGTCAACAGATGATAAATCTTCTCAGTATTGCAATTGCTTCCAATCAAGTTTCATACTTTGGTATTAACTGGCACTCCACAGATGGTGAATCATATCGGTGCAGCTGTTGTTTCCTTACTTCTTCTCAGCTTCATACTTTATTGCTTGTTTGGAGGATTACTATTGTCATGGAAGATTTACTGAAGCAACCATGGGAATAGATACTCATGTATTTGACTACTTGATTGGGTGCCACTTGCCTGATTCCAAAAGCCTTGATCTTGGGGTTTGTGACTTACTGAGGTGTAAGTTGGCTTTATAGGTAGGCCTTACACCAGAATAAATCACTTACACAAAGAATATTGGAATCTCGCACACTGTGTCTTTTCATCCTGGATGTATCATGGTGATATCTGCTCTTAGAATTCAGAGGACAAAGAACATTAAAGTATGCTACATTACTTTACAAAAAAAAAAAAAAAAAGTTTTTTTCTACATTATTTTACAGCAAGGTGTTTTAAGTCTGTGTGGCATACGTCAGCAGTACCCGACTTGGCAGTTACTCTATTACCTTTTCTTCTGTCTTGCAACCTGGCACTTTAGCCTTTTCCTAGAACTATTCAGTAAACCAGATTTTGGATGTAGTTCAACAGCTTTAATAATGTTTGGGTGGCTGTACATTTTGTTAATGTCTTTTATATTTTGTAGAAAAGAAAACAACAGCACCCAAACATGGCTAAAACCAACAAAATTCATAGCAGTTTTATTGAAGAGGTAAGCGCTTTTACATTCACTGTGCTTCATCAGATCTATTTGTCTTACCTATATAGAAGCAAGTGCATACCCTGCATTTGGCCAAATAAATGAGATTTCTACTGTGGCAATCAGCATTCACTTTAAAACAATACTCATGATGTGTGGTCGGGTGAACAAAAGTCAATAATGGATCAATATGTGAACAGAAATTACATCTCAAACAACGTCTCATGCCAAAAGCTGATATAGGCTTCACACTTCCTGCTGCTGTATACTTCATATAACATAGTTGCCTCTTTAATGACTTCTTATTTTTAAAAGTGAACCTTGGATGTTCACCT
>NC_056725.1:1530506273-1530538773 GCF_019279795.1 Protopterus annectens | reverse complement strand
TTAGTTCATTAGCAATGCCTGCTAGGACTTCTCCCTCCAACTAATACTATCAAAAGTATCCATGAGAACTATGTATGTGTATAAATCGAGCTAGCTGCTGCGCAGGTAAACGCTCTTGTTCCCCAACAAATGTAAATGCTAAAAGTGTATATAAATGCAGAACAAGAGCAGAAGTAAGGAGTTAAGCCAAAGTACAAAAATTCAAAAATGTCCAAATGATGTAATCCAAAAATAAAATCCAACTAGTAAAATCCACAAGCGTTTATTCAGTTATAATGGATGAGCGCTTTCACTACATTAGCTTCATCAGATCCATGTAAAAAATACAACAATTAACTCTCTCTCTCTCTCTCTCTCTCTCTATATATATATATATATATATATATATAAGTCATAAAACTGATTAATTAACTAATCATGATGGATACATTAATTGAATTAAATTAAAACTGCCTATCCATTTAAAGAAACAACACATATAAGTAAAAACTGTAACATATAACTTTCATAAACCTAAAAATCAAGCCAGAAAAATAATAAATATCAATAAAATATAAACATTTACATAAGCATCAAAATGTATGAAATATAAATACAAATACAAAAAAGATATATATAAAAATATGTATAAACATAAGGACAAAAACCAGTATGTCAATATGACATCCATATATGCACAGGGTATATAAATTATTTTATGTGTCTGCACTGTCTCAAATTGGGTTTAATTGATGCCCTTTCATTGAGCCCTGATCCTCTGTCGGCCCTCAATAAAATAATCCAGCCACTTTCTTTTCCTTCAGTGTATGACGCAATGTTCCCACCCCTCTTATCTGGAGTGATAACTTCTAACAGCCTGAATAAAAATTCATGGTCAATACCATGCTGGATAACATGTTTAGCTAGGGCATTGTGCAAAGTACCCTTCCTGATGTGATATCTATGTTCTCGCATCCTATCTCGAAGTGGGCGGTTGGGCTTGCCCACATAGAATGAGGAGCGGATCTTACAGATGGCTAGATACACTACATGTGCAGTCATGCAATTCGCATCAGCTTTCATATAAAATGTCTTATGTAGATCTGGATGAAAGAACTGTGTACTACTGTCAATAAGCGAGCAAAAATTACAATGACCACAAGGTTTAGTACACCCTGTCTTATTAGAACTTCTATCTGGCTTAGGGTAACATAGTAACCTTTTTAAGTTACTTTTATTCTTGAACAAAAAATGTGGTACATCCCCAACTATCCATTTAAGATCTTCATCAACTTGTAAAACACTCCAATATTTATTAACAATCTCCCTGACCTCAAAATGGTTAGATGAGAAGAACATGGAAAACCTTACATGAGGCTCAACCCTTTTTTCTACAACTTCACTACTAATATAGGCCAGTCCAAAATATGGCATTGCTGCTGTTGAACGTAACTTATGTGCTTCTTCCAAATAATGGTTCACCTCTCCTATTTCATACCCTCTAACTAATAATCTGTTCCTTAAACTTTCCAAATCATTCATGAACCCACTATCCATAGGATTTAATCTAGAGGCCCTAATGGCCTGTCCTTTCATAATGTTTCTAAATTTAAAAGGTGGGTGCATACTAGATCTCAAAAGTAACATATTACAATGACAAGGCTTTTGATAAACACCTGTATTTATGAGGCCACTAGGTGACCTCTCAATATAAAGATCTAAGAATTCAATTTTGTGTTTAGAGTATTGCATAGTGAATTTAAGGCATGTAGTTAAACCGTTCATAATGGTATACATAGATTCCAACTGTGCTGTTGACCCCTTCCATAAAAGAAAAAGGTCGTCTACGAACCGTTGGTAAAAAAATTACATGTTCCTTAAACAACACCTCATGAAATAATACGTGCTCTTCCCAATATGCTAAAAACATATTGGTGTAGCTGTTCGCACATGGTGTGCCCATAGCTATGCCTTCACATTGTCTATAAATAACATCTTTAAACATAAAGATGTTATTTTCAAGAACCAATTCTAGAAAATGAACAATCAAGTCTATCATAATTTCTGAATGGTCACTATGTTGTCTGAGATATGCAGAGATATACATAAGTCCAAGTCCATTCGGAATGACTGTAAAAAGGGATTGAACATCAAGTGTAACAAACAAACAGTCATTAATGGACCCTTGCTGCTTAATACACTCATAAAGTTCAATAAGGAATTGTTTGGAATCACGTAACACAAAAATGTTGTTATTCAATACATGCCTAAGATGCTTCTCAATAAAGACCGATAAATGCTCAGTAACCCAACCTCTACCAGAGACAATTGGTCTCATAGGTGGATCAGTTAGGTCCTTATGTAGCTTGGATAGTCCATGTATAATAGGAATAACAGGTGTCCAAATGGAAATCTAATCAAATAAATCTTTCTCTATTAAATTACTTCTGAAAATATCCAATAAGACAAAACCTACATAACCAATTGTTTCTTGCACAGCTGTAATAGTAATGGTCTTATAAAACTTATCTTGTAACATAGTCACCATGGAGGTATCATAATGTGTTGAATCCATGACCACAACTCCACTGCCCTTGTCAGCAGGTCTGATAGTAATAGTTGGGTCATCTTGTAATTTTTTTAAGGCTAGATCTCTCCTTAAAGGTGAGATTGCCATACTTCTTAAACTTCCTATTTTTCCTATTACTATAATAGCTATGCAATTCATCCTCAGTTAGTTTCAAAAATGCCTCAACTAGGGGATGATTAACAGGAACATATTCACTCAAATTCTTAAATACAAATCCATTATTTCCATTTGCATCATTGTGACATCCTTTATATAGATACTTAAGCATCACACTCCTGCAAAATAATTTAAGATCAGTTATAGTGTCTATCAACCTACTCTGATTTTTAGGGATAAAATTTATCTTTCCCTTTGTCCGTACGAATGGAGAAAGGTCAGCGGAGATCACGCTCCATGAGTCGGGGTAGACAGAAAAGAAAATTGTCAGGGGAATCCTTACAACATCAAACCCTGAAGAAAATGTGGACAAACAAGTATTAGTTTACAATCTGTCTAGTGTGTTATTAACACAAGATGGTATTAGTTTACTAAGTAAAAGGCTAAATTTTATCCCTAAAAATCAGAGTAGGTTGATAGACTTGATTGTTCATTTTCTAGAATTGGTTCTTGAAAATAACATCTTTATGTTTAAAGATGTTATTTATAGAAAATGTGAAGGTGTAGCTATGGGCACACCATGTGCGAACAGTTACACCAATATGTTTTTAGCATATTGGGAAGAGCACGTATTATTTCATGAGGTGTTGTTTAAGGAACATGTAATTTTTTACCGACGGTTCGTAGATGACCTTTTTCTTTTATGGAAGGGGACAACAGTACAGTTGGAATCTATGTATACCATTATGAACGGTTTAACTACATGCCTTAAATTCACTATGCAATACTCTAAACACAAAATTGAATTCTTAGATCTTTATATTGAGAGGTTACCTAGTGGCCTCATAAATACAGGTGTTTATCGAAAGCCTTGTCATTGTAATATGTTACTTTTGAGATCTAGTATGCACCCACCTTTTATATTTAGAAACATTATGAAAGGACAGGCCATTAGGGCCTCTAGATTAAATCCTATGGATAGTGGGTTCATGAATGATTTGGAAAGTTTAAGGAACAGATTATTAGTTAGAGGGTATGAAATAGGAGAGGTGAACCATTATTTGGAAGAAGCACATAAGTTACGTTCAACAGCAGCAATGCCATATTTTGGACTGGCCTATATTAGTAGTGAAGTTATAGAAAAAAGGGTTGAGCCTCATGTAAGGTTTTCCACGTTCTTCTCATCTGATGTCTTGAGGTCAGGGAGATTGTTAATAAATATTGGAGTGTTTTACAAGTTGATGAAGATCTTAAATGGATAGCTGGGGATGTACCACATTTTTTGTTCAAGAATAAAAGTAACTTAAAAAGGTTACTATGTTACCCTAAGCCAGATAGAAGTTCTAATAAGACAGGGTGTACTAAACCTTGTGGTCATTGTAATTTTTGCTTGCTTATTGACAGTAGTACACAGTTCTTTCATCCAGATCTACATAAGACATTTTATATGAAAGCTGATGCGAATTGCATGACTGCACATGTAGTGTATCTAGCCGTCTGTAAGATCTGCTCCTCATTCTATGTGGGCAAGACCAACCGCCCACTTTGAGATAGGATGAGAGAACATAGATATCACATTAGGAAGGGTACTTTGCACAATGCCCTAGCTAAACATGTTATCCAGCATGGTATTGACCATGAATTTTTATTCAGGCTGTTAGAAGTTATCACTCCAGATAAGAGGGGTGGGAACATTGCGTCATACACTGAAGGAAAAGAAAGTGGCTGGATTATTTTATTGAGGGCTAACAGAGGATCAGGGATCAATGAAAGGGCATCAATTAAACCCAATTTGAGACGGCGCAGACACATAAAATAATTTATATACCCTGTGCATATATGGATGTCATATTGACATATTGGTTTTTGTCCTTATGTTTATACATATTTTTATATATATCTTTTTTGTATTTGTATTTATATTTCATACATTTTGATGCTTATGTATATGTTTATACTTTATTGGTATTTATTATTTTTCTAGCTTGCTTTTTAGGTTTATGAAAGTTATATATTATAGTTTTTACTTATAGGTGTTGTTTCTTTAAATGGATAGGCAGTTTTAATTTAATTCAATTAATGTATCCATCATGATTAGTTAATTAATCAATTTTATGTCTTATATATATATATATATATATATATATATATATATATATATAGTTAATTGTTGTATTTTTTACATGGATCTGATGAAGCTAATGTAGTGAAAGCGCTTATCCGTTATAACTGAATAAACACTTGTGGATTTTACTAGTTGGATTTTATTTTTGGATTACATCATTTGGACATTTTTGAATTTTTGTACTTTGGCTTAACTCCTTACTTTTGCTCTTGTTCCGCATTTATACAGACTTTTAGCGTATCCATGAGAACTGTTTTATATTCACCTGAAAGCATTGGATACTGCTTTGTCTCAGTAATCTAATCACATTCTACTGTATGTTTTCTAATATTATCACTACACCTACTGTACAGTACCTCTGTCTTTGTTACCATTCCTATCTTCTTCTCTACTTTTTATTGTAGTTTAACCAAGTGACTTAACCTTTTGATTACACTGCCTACCGATCTCCATGACTTTCATTTGCTATAAACAAAGCATTGCACTCCATCTCTGTTCATAAGCAATCACCAACTAAGAAACTGCATGTTGTTTTATTTTTAAACTTTTTCCCTTGGAGAGCACACCATCTTTTTTGGGCAGCCAGGTTTCTGCCCCACCCAAAATTTGTTACACTGATGTACTGTAATCAAGTTCCACATTTTCAGGCTTTCTTTCTTATTCTACCCCTCCCCCAGGAATAGTGTTATAATTTGAAAACACCTGATATTTCAGGAGTGAATTACTTGCAATCTTGCTTCTATATAACTTTCAACCTCCCACAAGCCACTCAAATACACCAGCCCATAACATATTGTATTTACAAGTATATTATTTGTAAAGGAAAGAAATCAAAACAGTTGTTAGTTTTTTTCTGCTTACCTTTCTTTGTCTTGGCTCTTCCTACTACATTCATCCTTGCTCCATTTGGGCTCACTCTAATCCAGTACCCTACCCGCATCCCCACCCACCCCTAGATCACCTAGATTAATACTTACACAGCCACATCCACTACAGTCCCAACCAATTACAAACCAGTTCCCCCTCCACATAAATCCTACCCACACAACCACAGACTATTACCTTCACCACCACACAACAAGCATTAAACTCAAATTAATTATCACCCCTGTATTCTAAGCTCACTTTCTTTTTTGAACACAGTAGGCATAGCAATCATTCAACATCTTAATCCTAATATAAGACCCCTCTATATCACTACCACTCCTCCCACTGCACATTTATCTCTGTCTCTCATACCTACTGCAACCACATCACTACCAACATCATCCTCATCCTTTCCTTTCTTAGCCCACCAGTATTTCTACTGGGACACTCTTCATTAACGTGTTAGCCACTTCTATTACATAAAAATATGATGAACCACAAACTTGTAGACCAGTCTCAAAGTGATTTTGTAGAATATTTAATAAAACAAATCCACAAAACTTCTTATCTCTAGCGCCTCGGCTAAATACGCCTTTATCAGAGTATACATTCAGATAATCACAATCCCCCATTTTATACACACTTAATTACACCATTACATTATTAAACAATTAAAAATAAATCAATTATCCATTAAAACACACAGTACTGCATTATAACATATTTTTCCAAACGCATTCTTGATTTAAACCCACAGCGTTCATTGTTTTAAATTTTAAAATCATAGTAGCTTCTTTCTTTCTTAATAAGCACTTCATTTGTTGTTCACTCATATACAAATTCATTTCAACTTTATCTAAAACTGTTGCATGTAACCCTTTCAGGTTACCTTCATGACATTCATTAAAGTGCACTGCTATAGGGCTTGTCTGCTTATTATTTTTTATGTCTCGTACATGTTCCTTTAATCTGCAAGAGAATTGTCTTTTCATTTCTCCTCCATAAAATTTATTGCACAGACATTTTAGCCCATAAACCACCCTTTCTGTATTACAATTGAACGTTCCATTAGTTTGAAATAACATTCCATTTATACTTTCAAATTATTTCACTACATATTTACACACACTGCACTGTCCACATATTAAAGTACCCTGCCTAATTATTTGTTTATTCATTGTTATATGTGGCATTTTAAATTTACTATGTACCAATAAATCTTTTAAACTTCTCCCTCTTCTGAAGGAAAAGCAAATTTGTTTGGCGTGTAAAAAATCCACTTCTCCTTTCACTACATTCCAAAAATATTTAACTGGTTCCATTACCTCTTGTGTCATCACAGAATAGGTAATTGTGAAATAAATATGTTCTTTTTGCTCATTATTTCTCCCATAGCTGTTGCCATTGCCCTTATTTTTTATAATCTTATCCAAATTTTTCATTACATCAGCTTCCTTATAACCCCTTCTACAAATATTTTTATAACTTTCATTTAATTCCTTCTTTGCTTCCATCAGGTTACTACATAACCTTTTTACGCTTAAAAATTCACCATAAGTGATTGGTTTAATAGTATGTGGAGGGTGAAAACTTTCTCCATGTAAAATAAAATTAGTTTCATTAAACTTCCTATGGATACTAGTATTAATACATAGTCCCTCTCTTCCTTTCAAATTTACATCCAAATAATTAACTTGTTCACCTATTTGTACAAAATCAAATTTCATTTCAACTTCATTCTCATGTAATTCATCTATGAACCTATTAACTTGATCTCGTCTATCTTTACATATAAATATCAGATCATCAATAAATTGAAATATCTATGTACATATTTATTAAAAATCTATTTCTGTAAATATAATGACTTTCAAAATAACCCATTAAGATGTTTGCATAACTAGGGGCAAAAGTTGCCCCCACTGCTGTTCCTTGTAACTGCTTATATAAACTTCCATTGAATTCAAATATATTATTATTAAGACACATCAGAATCAAGTCTGTTATATACTCTGCTACTGAGGTTTCACCCAAGTAGTATTTTACAGCTTTTATTCCATCATGATGTTTAATATTAGTATACAGACTAACCACATCAATTACCGGGAAATACATATCCTTTTCCCATGTAATATGTTTGATTTTATCCAGCAAATACATCCCTGATGTAAGAAGGCAATATTCTCACTGTGGGTAGAAGGAATTCATGCAAAACATAAGCTAGATTATGAGAAAAGTACCCACATGCTGACACAATAGGACGTCCCGGTGGGTTTATTAGATCTTTATGTATTTTAGGAATACAATAAAACTGTGCCATGCTAAGATTTTTAATCTTAAATTTCTGCTGTACATCTTGATATGTGAAATAATAAAGTCTATGGCCTTTATTTATTAAATTATTATATTCCTTTTCTGCTTGTCTATATTCCTCTATTTCCACTTTTTTTATAAACGTGTTCATTATTTAAATGTGAATAACACATTGTTAAATATTGTACATAGTTTAGAATAACTAGTTTGCCACCTTTATCAGCTGGCTTAAATATTAATTCCCTATTTTGACTCAATTCATTAAGACATTCCCATTCTTTTTTATTCATATTAAATTTTACATTCTTTTTATTTTTCAAAAATGAATAAAATTCATTTTCAATGTTATAAGTGATTGTTATGCAAAAATGCTTAATATTTTCATTTCTCTGTGGTGGCATAAATTCACTTTTCACTTTAACACCTTCTGTATTTAATTGGTAACAAGCATTCACAATTTCATCTGAATGGCAAGAATAAAAACTTTCTTCACTATTAATAGAATCTTCCTCTATACTATTTTCACATAATACATTTTCTATATCATTTTCTCTATAATAGTCCATTAGATTTAATTTTCGACAAAAACTAAAAATATCCCCTTTAAGTTCATGTAATCTTGGTAACACTGTCAGTACAAATTTTAAACCTCTATCCAAAACATTAAATTCACAATTCAACAGTGTATAATTTGATAAATTAACCACATACTCACAATCAGATGATGAAAAAACATTTAAATCAGTCCCATTTACTACCTTTAAATGTCCACTGGTATGTGTTATTGTCCTTGTAATATCCCTGTCCATTCCAACTCTGCTTCTGATTCTCTTGTACCCACGAAATGAGTTCATGTAATTGCCATTCCCTGGTTTAGGAAGAACTGGAAATTCTTCCCCATTACATTCACCTTCCATAGTAGAAGCAACACTTTCCCCCGATGTACAGACACGCCCTCCTCTATTAGCGTTGTTTTTCTTTTCTTCATACCTTACTTGCTGATGTCTAACTTTTAGATTAGTGGCCACTAATAATGCTAGTTTGATGTCATATTATTTTAAATCTTGAAACAATTTATGCTTCTTTCTTTCTATAACCTCTTTTTCATACACTGCCAGTTGTTGATTAATTTTCATCAAAAATAGTTGTAAATCATCATTTGTAATTTTATTTGTAATGTCCTTACATACTCCTTTTATTTCTTCATCTTAACTTTTGTCTTTTCAGAATGTCTCTTTCAACCAAGATGTGTACCCATTCAAGGCTACACCTATGTGCCGCTGCTACCCATCTATCATGAAATGTTCTATCTTCCACTGATGTGAAATCAAAAGGAGTCGATGGAATTTTCATAGCTCGAAGCCCTCTTGGGGTAACTTTTAGCTCTTGATATCGCTGTAAGCTTTGTACATTCAAAAACACAGACGTTTCTTTAAACAACAATTTTTCAACTTGTAATAACATATTACAAACTTCTGGAATAGCTGTTACCTCAGTCTTTCTTCTTATTTTCGAAAAAGGATTCTGCTGCTATAATTTCCTTTCTTCTTCCCATTTGTTACACACTGCTGTCATCATTTCCATTGGGCTATTCGTTTCCTCTCTGCCCTGCAACACTGGAACTGCTGACGATTTACCCGCTCCATTCGTGGAGACCAAAAAGGTATCAATGGATTTTTGTGTTAAATCCATAGCAGCCTCTCTAAATATTCTCAGTAACACCAAAAAAGTATCACTGGCCATGAAATTATGTTAACCACTTCTAGGACATGAAAATATGATGAACCACAAACTTGCAGACCAGTCTCAAAGTGATTTTGTAGAATATTTAATAAAACAAATCCACAAAACTTCTTATCTCTAGCGCCTCGGCTAAATACGCCTTTATCAGAGTATACATTCAAATAATCACAATCCCCCATTTTATACACACTTAATTACCCCATTACATTATTAAACAATTAAAAATATATCAATTATCCATTAAAACACACAGTACTGCATTATAACATATTTTTCCATATGCATTCTTGATTTAAACCCACAGGGTTCATTGTTTTAAATTTTAAAATTATAGTAGCTTCTTTCTTTCTTAATAAGCATTTCATTTGTTGTTCACTCATATACAAATTCATTTCAACTTTATCTAAAACTGTTGCATGTAACCCTTTCAGGTTACCTTCATGACATTCATTAAAGTGCACTGCTATAGGGCTTGTCTGCTTATTATTTTTTTATGTCTTGTACATGTTTCTTTAATCTGCAGGAGAACTGCCTTTTCATTTCTCCTACATAAAATTTATTGCACAGACATTTTAGCCCATAAATCACCCTTTCTGTATTACAATTGAACGTTCCATTTGTTTGAAATAACATTCCATTTATACTTTCAAATTCTTTCACTACATATTTACACACACTGCACTGTCCACATGTTAAAGTACCCTGCCTATTTATTTGTTTATTCATTGTTATATGTGGCATTTTAAATTTACTATGTACCAATAAATCTTTTAAACTTCTCCCTCTTCTGAAGGAAAAGCAAATTTGTTTGCCGTGTAAAAAATCCACTTCTCCTTTCACTACATTCCAAAAATATTTAACTTGTTCCATTACCTCTTGTGTCATCACAGAATAGGTAATTGTGAAATAAATATGTTCTTTTTGTTCATTATTTCTCCCATAGCTGTTACCATTGCCCTTATTTTTTATAATCTTACCCAAACTTTTCATTACATCAACTTCCTTATAACCCATTCTACAATTTTTTTTATAACTTTCATTTAATTCCTTCTTTGCTTCCATCAGGTCACTACATAACCTTTTTACCCTTAAACATTCACCATAAGAGATTGGTTTAATAGTATGTGGAGGGTGAAAACTTTCCCCATTTAAAATAAAATTAATTTCATTAAACTTCCTATGGATACTAGCATTAATACATAGTCCCTCTCTTCCTTTCAAATTTACATCCAAATAATTAACTTGTTCACCTATTTGTACAAAATCAAATTTCATTCCAAATTCATTCTCATGTAATTCCTCTATGAACCTATTAACTTGATCTCGTCTATCTTTACATATAAATATCAGATCATCAATAAATCGTAAATATCTATGTACTTATTTATTAAAAATCTATTTCTGTAAATATAATGACTTTCAAAATAACCCATTAAGATGTTTGCATAACTAGGGGCAAAAGCTGCCCCCACTGCTGTTCCTTGTAACTGCTTATATAAATTTCCATTGAATTCAAATATATTATTATTAAGACACATGAGAATCAAGTCTGTTATATACTCTGCTACTGAGGTTTCACCCAAGTAGTATTTTACAGCTTTTATTCCATCATGATGTTTAATATTAGTATAAAGACTAACCACATCAATTACCAGGAAATACATATCCTTTTCCCATGTAATATGTTTGATTTTATCCAACAAATCCAACACATCCCTGATGTAAGAAGGCAATATTTTCACTGTGGGTAGAAGGAATTCATGAAAAAAATAAGCTAGCTTATGAGAAAAATACCCACATGCTGACACACTAGGACGTCCCGGTGGGTTTATTAGATCTTTATGTATTTTAGGAATACAATAAAACTGTGCCATGTTAGGATGTTTAATCTTAAATTTCTGCTGTACATCTTGATATGTGAAATAATAAAGTCTATGTCCTTTATTTATTAAATCATTATATTCCTTTTCTGCTTGTCTATATTCCTCTATTTCCACTGTTTTATAAACTTGTTCATTATTTAAATGTGAATAACACATTGTTAAATATTGTACATAGTTTAGAATAACTAGTTTGCCACCTTTATCAGCTGGCTTAAATATTAATTCCCTATTTTGACTCAATTCATTAAGACATTCCCATTCTTTTTTATTCATATTAAATTTTACATTCTTTTTATTTTTCAAAAATTAATAAAATTCCTTTTCAATGTTATAAGTGATTGTTATGCCAAAATGCTTAATATTTTCATTTCTCTGTGGTGGCATAAATTCACTTTTCACTTTAACACCCTCTGTATTTAATTGGCAACAAGCATTCACAATTTCATCTGAATGGCAAGAATAAAAACTTTCTTCACTATTAATAGAATCTTCCTCTATACTATTTTCACATAATACATTTTCTATATCTTTTTCTCTATAATAGTCCATTAGATTTAATTTTCAACAAAAACTAAAAATATCCCCTTTAAGTTCATGTAATCTTGGTAACACTGTCAGTACAAATTTTAAACATCTATCCAAAACATTCAATTCACAACTCAGCAGTGTATAATTTGATAAATTAACCACATACTCACAATCAGATGATGAAAAACCATATAAACCGGTGCCCGTTTACTACCTTTAAATGTCCTCTGGTATGTGTTATTGTCCTTGTAATATCCCTGTCCATTCCAACTCTGCTTCTGATTCTCTTGTACCCCACAAAATGAGTTCATGTAATTTCCATTTCCTGGTTTAGGAAGAACTGGAAATTCTTCCCCATTACATTCACCTTCCATAGAAGAAGCACCACTTTCCCCCGATGTACAGACACGCCCTCCTCTATTAGCGTTGTTTTTGTTTTCTTCATACCTTACTTGCTGAGGTCTAGCTTTTGGATTAGTGGCCACTAAGAACACTCATTTGTTATCATAGTATTTCAAATCTTGAAACAATTTATGCTTCTTTCTTTCTATAACCTCTTTTTCATACACTGCCAGTTGTTGATTAATTTTCATCAAACATTGTTGTAAATCATCATTTGTAATTTTATTTGTAATGTCCTTACATACTCCTTTTATTTCTTCTCTTAACTTTTGTCTTTTCAGAATGTCTCTTTCAACCAAGATGTGTACCCATTCAAGGCTACACCTATGTGCCGCTGCTACCCATCTATCATGAAATGTTCTATCTTCCACTGATGTGAAATCAAAAGGAGTCGATGGAATTTTCAGAGCTCAAAGCTCCCTTGGGGTAACTTTTAGCTCTTGATATCACTGTAAGCTTTGTACATTCAAAAACACTGACATTTCTTTAAACAACAATTTTTCAACTTGTAATAACATATTACGAACTTTTGGAATAGCCGTTACCTCAGTCTTTCTTCTTATTTTCAAAAAAGGATTCTGCTTCTATAATTTCCTTTCTTCTTCGCATTTGTTACACACTGCTGTCATCGTTTCCATTGGGCTATTTGTTTCCTCTCTGCCCTGCAACACTGGAACTGCTGACGAATTACCCACTCCATTCGTGGAGACCAAAAAGGTATCAATGGATTTTTGTGTTAAATCCATAGTAGTCTCTCTAAATATTCTCGGTAACACCGAAAAAGTATCACTGGCCATGAAATTATGTTAACCACTTCTAGTACACGAAAATATGATGAACCACAAACTTGCAGACCAGTCTCAAAGTGATTTTGTAGAATATTTAATAAAACAAATCCACAAAACATCTTATCTCTAGCGCCTCAGCTAAATATGCCTTTATCAGAGCATACATTCAAATAATCACAACCCCCCATTTTATACATACTTAATTACCCCATTACATTATTAAACAATTAAAAATAAATCAATTATCCATTAAAACACACAGAACTACATTATAACACATTTTCCATATGCATTATTGATTTAAACCCACAGGGTTCATTCTTTTAAATTTTAAAATCATAGTAGCTTCTTTCTTTCTTAATAAGCATTTCGTTTGTTGTTTACTCATATACAAATTCATTTCAGCTTTATCTAAAATTGTTGCTTGTAACCCTTTCGGGTTACCTTCATGACATTCATTAAATTGCACTGCTATAGGGCTTGTCTGCTTATTATTTCTTATGTCTCGTACATGTTCCTTTAATCTGCAGTAGAACTGCCTTTTCATTTCTTCTACATAAAATTTATTGCACGGACATTTTAGCCCATAAACCACCCTTTCTGTATTACAATTGAAGGTTCCATTAGTTTGAAATAACATTCCATTTATACTTTTAAATTCTTTCACTACATATTTACACACACTACACTGTCCACATATTAAAGTACCCTGCCTATTTATTTGTTTACTCATTGTTATATGTGGTATTTTAAATTTACTATGTACCAATAAATCTTTTAAGCTTCTCCCTCATCTGAAGGAAAAGCAAACTTGTTTACCGTGTAAAAAATCCACTTCTCATTTCACTACATTCCAAAAATATTTAACTTGTTCCATTACCTCTTGTGTCATCACAGACTAGGTCGTTGTGAAATACATATGTTATTTTTGTTCATTATTTCTCCCATAGCTGTTACCATAGCCCTTATTTTTTATAAACTTATCCAACCTTTTCATTACATCAGCTTCCTTATAACCCCTTCTACAAAATTTTTTATAACTTTCATTTAATTCCTTCTTTGCTTCCATCGGGTCACTACATAACCTTTATACCCTTAAAAATTCACCATAATCACTCCTCATTAACTTGTTCCTATACCAGACTCATATTTCTCACCTAAAAATAAATCCCCTTCCACACTCTCTTCAGTGCACTACTAATCTTTTGTTCGTACCTTACTTGCTATGATACTAAACTGCGCAATCAGACTTTCCCTCCCCTACATACAACACTACATCCCCACAAAGTAACAGCTCATAAACCAATATTTCTCCCAATGTCTACAACACTACCTACAAAGATTATCTTCCTAATAAATTCCTCCCACTGAATCCAAAATCTCAAACTTCTCTCAAACACACTAAACTTATACTTAAACTCCTAAAATTTCTAGTAAAATTTAATAACCAATTATAACTCTCTGGGTATTCACCCCAACCTAGCACCCAAGGCAGCACATCAGCATAATCCCAACCCTATTCCTTTACCACCATTTACTAACTTATTTACCCATCATAGTAACTCCAACCTGCTAATTCCTAACATTAATGTCAGAAGCATAATAAATAAGGTCGGCCAGCTACATGCCAATCTCTCACTGCACTCTCCTGATATTGTGGTAGTCACTGAGACCTGGTTAAAAACAATCAACAGTAAAAATGAGATTATTCCTCCTGGATATCCTACTCAAAGACAGAATAGCCAAAAAAGGAATCAGGGTAGCAATTCTATTTATAAACAACCTAAAAGTAAAGGCTATAGATTCAACCATTCCCAACTTCAGTAATCCAGAAATATTATTCTCCAAACTAGAAATTAACTCCAAGAAATATTTTAACATAATTGGATGCTACATCCCTCCAGGAAACAATATCACTACCCTGGAAAATATATTGCATTCAACCTCCAACTCAATACCACATGCACATGAAACTATCATCAAAGGTGATTTTAATATTGATTGGTTGACATGTTCCTCTCAAAACCCAACAAATTTTATCACCTTTATGGATTTACTCATATCATCCAATCCCCCACAAGAATAGATAAGGCACCCAAAAAAGAATCAACCCTTTACTGGATACTAATAAATAGGCTTACCCTCTCCTTTCCATCTGGTTGTCTCCCTGATAGCCTGAGTGACCATCAACCAACCTTTTTACTATGGCATGAATTTCATCACAAGAAACAATCAGCCTACCATTTAATAAGGACCAAAAAACATTTTAATGCCACCAATTTCTTAGTCGCATTACACACCTGTAACTGGACACCTCTAAAGCCACTCCACCTAGGAAAAACAGTTCAATTCTTTCACACTACTTTTTTAGATATACTGAACACATATGCACCTCATACAACCATTAGAACTAAAGCAAAGGCTTCTCCTTTGCTAAGTAGGGAAACTAGTTTACTATTAATAACCAGAGACAAAGCCTAAAACCAATGGCATTCTACCAGGTCCCAAGCATCAAAACAATCTTACTTAGAGCTCAGGAATAAAGCAAGAAAATCAGTTAAAAAAGATAAAATGAATTGCTACCATAATATTCAAGTGATGGCTTAGTGGTTAAGGTCTTCGCCGCCAATGCACAAGGTACAAGGTTCGATCCTGACCTCCGATTAATGCCTGTTTGGAGTTTGCATGTTCTCTCTGTGTCTCTGTGGGGTTTCTCCCATGTTCAAAAAACATGCCGAGTGTTTCCATCTCAAACTCACCAATGAATGGAACTGTGAGCAGCAGCACAGACTCTACATGGTGCCCAATGGGGGGAAGAGTTGTGAAAAGGCCAGCCGCTTTGGGCATCTATTTTGGTGCGCAGTATCCTCAAGATAGGAGGACATGGATCACAAACTGCGCGCCATGGCAGGGCTAGCCACTCGACAGTGTAAAATATGGCTCTAGGTGATTCGGTCATGTTGACTGTTGCCAAAAAATGGGCATGGGTAGTTACTGGTGATAAGTGGGTTGAGAACCCGGCCTACTCTCTGACCCATGTCAGGGACCCATGCTAATGGTTGGAGGGGTATATGTGCCCCTATTGGCCAGTGTGTGCCCGCCATAAAAAAAAAAAAAGCCCAGCAGCCCTGGGTCAATAGGCTACTGGCTGGCTGGTGTCTAGTTGCCTAGCCTGGGTTACCTGGGATAACTCTGTTGAGTGAAAGCTGGATATAAAACCAACCAACCTGCCAAACATGAACTAAGAATTGCTACGCTTAATGCAGATTCACTGACAGGATGCAGCTTAGAAGTGGATGACATGATGATACGGAGGAGGCTGGACATCCTATGTATCCAAGAGATGAGATGGAAGGGCAGTGCAATAAAGCCACTTGGCTTGGGATCCAGACTCTACTACTCAGGTGGTGGACAGGCTAGAAATGGTGTAGGAATTGTGGTGAGACAGAGGCTTCAGAAGTCAGTGAGGGATATCATCAGAATTAATGACAGACTCATGGCAATCAGACTCCAGTGTAATGATAGGACAGTATTCATAATCTCAGCCTATGCCCCACAGCAGGGTTGTGATAGTGAGGAAAAGAGTGCATTCAGACAGCACTTGCAGGACCTACTAGATAAAGCAGGACAACATGAATTGGTGTCGATAATGGGTGACTTAAATACACATATCGGGACAGACAGAACAGGATATGAGGACTGCCTGGGTCCACATGGGTGGAGCAATAGGAATAAAGAAGGAGAAGCCATTCTAGACTTCTGTCTGGCAAATGGCTTGATAGTAGCCAACACATGGTGCAGAAAGAGAGACAGTCACAAGATCACATACAAGAGTAGCCAACATGCAACTCAGGTAGACTTCCTCCTAGTAAGGAAAAGGCACTGGGGTAGAATCCATGATTGCAAAGTCATCCCCAGTGAAACAGTCAGTTCACAGCATAAATCAGTAGTTGCCACAATCAGCTGCAAGCAGTGGTCAGAGAAGGCTCTAAGGTCAACAGAGACCAGGCTGAAGACCTGGAAGTTGACTGGAGAGAAAGTACAGCAGTTCAAGGAATTACTCAGGGCTCTAGCACCCCAAGAAGAGGAGGAAATAGGTGGAGTTGAAGAAGAGTGGCAGCGCCTAAAAACAGCATGTGTTAGGACTACAGAAAAGATATGTGGTCGAGCCAGGTATGGAAATAAGGTACATAAGGAAAGCTGGTGGTGGAATGCAGAAGTGCAGGAAGTCATCAAAAGAAAGAAGGAGTGCAGGAAGAAGTGGGACATTGAAAAGACTGACCAAGCTAGGAAGGACTACTGGTTGGCTAACAAAGAAACTAAGAAAGAAGTTGCAATAGCAAAGAATAGGGCATCAGAGGCACTCTATTAGCTTCTGGAAAGTGACTCAGTAAGGGGCACAAAGAAACTATACCAGGTTGCAAGGCAAAGACAGAAAGATAAAGAAGATAGTCAGACACCCTTCATAAGGGATTCCAGCAACAACCTGCTTACCAGCCCACAGGAAATCAAAGGCAGATGGAAGGAGTATTTCCAGCAGCTTCTTAATGAAGAAAACCCCACAGAAGCTGTACTGCCCCAGAAACAGCCTACCATGAGAGTAGAAGAGGAACCCAGCTTAGAAGAAGTAAGAGCAGCACTGAGGAAAATGAAGTCAGGGAAAGCAGCAGGCTCAGATGATGTCACAGCAGATATGATAAAGATGCTGGGTGAGCTAGGGGAGAAATGGCTCCTGAGGGTACTAATCGCAGTGTGGAGAGAAAGGCATATTCCAGATGACTGGAGAATAAGCATACTCATGCCAGTGTACAAGAACAAAGGGGGCATTCACAACTGTGGACAGTACAGAGGCATCAAACTCCTACCACATTGCATGACAGTTCTGGAGAGGGTGATTGATAAACGGATACGCAGAATAGTAGAATGTAAGATGGGAGATGAACAGTTCGAATTCAGATCAGGATGCAGCACAATTGACCCGATGTTTGCATTGAGACAAATACTTGAGAAGAAACTAAAGAAGAGGAGAGAGTCAAACTGGGCTTTCCTAGACTTGGAGAAAACATATGACAAGGTCCCAAGAAAGCTGATTGGGGCAGTACTGCAGTGGTTTGAAGTCCCAGAAACATTGGTAGAATTAGTACAGGCTATGTACAAGGACCCAGTGACTCAAGTACGAACAGTGTTTGGCCTCACTGAGGGGTTCCCAGTGGGAGTGGGTGTACACCAGGGTTCAGCTCTGAGCCCACTGCTGTTCATACTGGTAATGGACTAGATCAGAAAACAGGTTGGAGGGGTCAGAGCAACAAAGCTGCTGTATGCAGATGATGTGGCAGTACAGGCAGACTCTGATCTAGAACTTCAGCAAAGGATTGTAGAATGGAATGCAAATCTGAAGGCACATGGGATGAAACTAAGCACAGATAAGTCAGTGGTAATGGCAGCAGATTGGGGAAATCAGACGAAGCTGAGAATAGAGATAGATGGGAAGATAGTGGAACAGGTAAACAGCTTCAAGTATCTGGGAGGTGTGGTTGAGGAGAAGGGTAGTCTGAATGAAGAGGTCAAAGCTAGAATCAGAGGGGCTGCAGCCAACTGGCATAGAGTATCAGGTGTAGTATATACACAGAAGAATGCCAAAGAAGCTGAAAAGTAAGGTGTACAAGACAGTGGTGCGACCAGTACTACTGTCTGGTACAGAAACCTGGGCAGAAAAAGCAGAACAGTTGAAGAAGCTAGAGGTGATGGAAATGAAGTGCCTGAGAAAGGTGGTAGGATGCACACTGCGAGACAGGCGAAGAAATGAGGACATAAGAGCAGAAGCCAAATTAGCTCCAATTGCAGAAAAGATCAAAGAAAACAGATTACGATGATATGGGCACATGTGTAGAAAAGCAGAAGACAATCTGGTGAGGGAGATTTGGGACAGACAGGAAGAAGGTAAGAGGAAGCGAGGGTGTCCAGCAAAGAGGTGGATGGATTGTGTGAAAGAAGATCTGTGACAGTCAGGCATGAGTGTTGAAGAAGGCAGGAGAGTGGCAGTGAATCGAGAGAGTTGGCGACAGTTAATACGATAGCCGACCCCATGTAAATGGGAAAAAGGGGATGATGATGATGATGAATGATTCAAGTGAAGCATCAAAGAAACACTCAAAAGTTCTGGGCAGCCATTAACAATATTCTTCACCCAGGAAAATCCACCACACCCCATCAACCAATAACACCTCTGAAAACATAACAACCCAATTCAACAAATTTTTCACTGAAACCATACTTGTCTTATCTAATCTTCAACACTGACCTTTTTGACTGAAATACCCAAGACAAACATTAACAAGAACTCCTTTACATTCCAACCAGTCTCCATCAATAGCATAAAAATTGCTTAAAAATTTAAATCTACAAACCTAGCCACAGACAAATTTCCACCAGAATTTATGCAAATTCCTGGCTGACACAACAGCCTACCCTGTAACCATCCTTATCAATAGATCTATGTCCAAAAATAAAGCCCTTGAGATCTGGAAAATCTCCCACATAATAACTCTACTCAAAGGAGATAACTCTATAGAAGTGACTAATTATTATCCAATAGCCATACTATCCCCCATCCAAAATAATAGAAAGATGCATACCTAAACAAATTATGGATTCTTCACACCCACATATATACACACACTTTAATCTGTTCTGCCTCCTCCCTACAGGAGCTCCATTCAATTACTCAAAACTCCTTTCTCTCAGGTCAAGTATGCCTCACAAACTCCAATCTAATTAAACCCTAACAAAACAAAGCTCCTTCTGTTTACCCTGATAAGATTCACCACATCAAGCCCCCCCCCTTCAATAATATATCTATGAACAATACCATCATTACTCCTGTAACTCACACTAAACTTTTGGGTGTTAAAATTGACTGTAATATGACATTTGATAGCCATATCTGCCAGATCATAACGAAAGTGCATAAGAAAGTGGGTGTTCTTTATAGAAATAAACAATTCCTTACTAAACAGGCTAAATCCACCATTGCCAGTCCCCATCTCATATCCACACTCCTCTATGCCTCTCCACTACTTACAAACTTGAGAAAGACTGAAATTGTCAAACTCGATTCCTAGTGCAATAAAATAACAATGTTTGCTACAAACTCTCATTTCAGGTCACATCATTGTGGCTTGAACTTCACCAACTCCTCCTCTATAACCAACCAATTTTTGCCCACAAAAATCTTTCACCAACCTGACAAAACTCCTGATTTGAAAAATGTAATACTTCCACACTCAAACAATAAATCACTTCACTTAAATAATAGATGACTACTACAGGTAACAAAAGCCAATAACACAGCTGGTGATTCTCTCTTCTCCAATTTCCTATCTAAAAAATGGAGTGCTGTGCCCCAAATTGTAGTATCCCATTCTTCCTTAACAAATTTTAAACAAATGCTAAAAACACATCTGGCAGATACATGGCTATGGTCCTGTGCTAGCCCTGGTTAATTCACCCTCAACGTCTGTAGCTATCCAACCCACCTGCATCAACTAAACTGCCAAACTACTACCCTCAGTATTATGTAAGTCTGACTTCTTAACTCCTGGTTCATTCTAAAATCTTATATACCAACAAGACTAAGAATTTCCAGCATATAATGTCTCTCAAGCCTACATTTAGTATGGTAAACTACAACAGGTCTTTATCATATCCCTTAAAGATAAGTTCATAGACTCATAGGTGTTTACTAGATTAACAACCACAAGGGCCTTTTTAAGCCTAAATACGCATCCCATATCTCTGACAAGTTTTGATACCCTTGATAAGTGTAAACATGGGCCTGGGAGAGGAAGCATTTACAGGTTACCTGTGTCCATTAGAGACATAGGTGCCAAACCGGGGATGAATTTCTGGTTTCCCATCCAATTGTTCAAGTTGAACTTGAATTGGTTTAGGGAGGAACTCTGCTTCACATGGATGGGGAGCTTGTTCCATAGATGAGGTAGTCTCTGTGATACATACCTATCTCTCCAGCAGGTCCTATTTATATCATAGTCAAGGTTTAAGTCTTTAGAATGGGTATTTCTAATGCTGTTTGTTTTCTGGATATGCAGGAGGTCCATCAGAGTGGGGTCTGACAATGCCCTGTATGCCAGGCATAGATCTCCCTTCAAAAGCCTGTGGGAGACAGAATACAGGGATAGAGCCTTGACGTGGTCTGCATAGGAGATAATACTTAAGCCCTGTATTCTTTTAATGAGGAACCACTGTGGAAGTTCCAGTTGTTGGATATGCCTGCTTAGGTACATACCAAAGGGGGCATTGTACTCAGTGATAGGTCTGATGCATGTCAAATACAGTGTAACAATGACTTCCTTGGACATAGATGCCATACCTTTGTTTATAAGTGGCACAACATGATTTTATCACCACTGTAGACACATGGTGATCAAAGGCTGGATTACTATCTATGTGTGTCCCTAAGTCCCTGACTACTGGGTCAACTCTAAGGGGTGTGTTGTCAATATGATAGTTACCAGGGATGGATGACTTCCCAAAGGATACTCTTGTGCATTTTTTGACCTTTAGTTTTAGTCCATGGCTGTGACACCAGTTGTTTGTCTGTGTCAGCCTTTCCTGGAGAACATTTGTATCAGTGTGAGATTCAATGACAGCTCCTAAGTTGCAATCATCTGTGAATTTAGTCAGCCAGAGAACACTGACATTGGTTTTGACTTCTGAGAAGTAAATGCCAAAAGTAGCAGTCCAAGGACTAATCCCTGAGGGACTGGGTGACATATGGGTTTGTACCTAACCTCTTGAGTTTGTCAACAATGCCTGAGTTGGGTATTGTGTCAAATGCCTTGGCCAGGTCAAGGTATGCAATTTGAATGATTTTGCCCTTATCCATTGCTTTGGTCACCTTCTCAAAGAAGTCTACAAGGTTGAGTAGGCATGATCTGCCCTTGACAGAATCAAACTGGGTTGGGTTTAGTGTTTGGAGGTTTACTATATCTCTATTGATCATCTCCATGATCATTTTTTTCATGGCTTTACATATAAGACTAGTGAGACATATGGGTCTGCAGTTTCCAGGTTCTGTAGATGGCCCACCTTTGTGCAGAGGCATGACTGTTGCCTTTCTTCATTCATGAGGCATGAAGCCTGTTTAGAGGTTAAAAAAGTAATTCCAGAGGCCCTGATAGGTCATGTTTCATTTTATTTAAAAGGTATCCTGGGATATTGTCTGGGCCCATTGATGCAGTGTTCTTGGTCTTAGAGATGGGATTAAGGACCTGTTCCCTAGTGCTAGTAGGGAGAATTATATTTGTTAATATTTCCTGAGGGTAGGTTGAGGAGCAGAGAGGAGTAAAGTTGGAGCTGAATTTATCAGCCAGGAGGCTTGCTATATCTTCTGGCTCAGTATAGGTGGCTCTATTTCTGCACACAATTTTGTACTGCCTTTGAGGTTGCAGACATAACTAAAGAATGCTTTGTAATTGTTGTTGGCCTGGGAGGCCAAACTTATCACAAATTTGGCTTTGGTAGACTTTATTTGTCCTCTGAATTGTTTGTTTAGTTTGATGAGAGTGTTTTTATCTGGCTGGGTGTGGCACCTCATAATTTTTGCCAAGATTTTCTTCCTCCCTTTTTACACCTGATTGTTTTTGTAATTCCACCAGGGTGGCTTGTTTAATGAGTTAGTTCTGTACTTCTTCCTGTTGGATACATCTGCCTCTATGCAGCTATTAACATGCTTGTACAGGGTATCTGTGAACAGTTCTGCATAGGCAGACGTGTTCCCAGGGTTTATGGGGGCTTGAAATTTGCCAGGTTCTCACTTAATAGCAGGTTAGCCTTAGAATAGTTCCTGAACATTCCAGGTTTAGCTGGAGGTCCAGGTTTTAGTTTTACTTCAAAGGGGACCATTTTGTGGTCTCACCTTACCAGCGAAGGCATTACAGTAGTGGGGTATGCAGCAGTCTCCCATATTAGTGAGGACCAGATCCAGTATGGTTGCACCCCTGCTTGGTGTATTGACTATCTGGTCCATGGAGTTTGTGTTTACAGAATCCAGGAATCTCTGTGCATATATGTTTGGTGTCGTATAGGATTCCCAGTTAATAGTGGGGTAATTAAATTCACCCATAAATATATTGTTGGGCTGGATAGTTAGTGTTTCTAATAAGTTTAAATTCATGGTATGGGTTTCCTGTGTCATAGAAGGGGACCTATAGCTTGCAAAGAAGTGGTATTGGATTTTACCTATGGTGATTTGAACATGGAGCAGCTCAACTGCATTGTTCTGTTTGACCAACCTTGAAGTATCTTTTTTGTTGATGTAAATAGAGACAACTCCACCTTTAGTCCCTCCCTGGAAGTATCTGGCCTTAATGTGTGCAAAGCAGTATAACCCTGCACTATTGGTGTGCTCTCCATGGCTTTAAACCATGTCTCAGTGACCACACAGACATCCCCATTCTCTAGGGTAAAGAGAGCTTCTAGGGAATAGAGTTTTTTGTTTAGACTCATAGCATTGAGCATTTTTGGTTTTGATTTGCTGTGTCGGAAGTAGTTTCAGTTTGGCATTGCCTAAAAAGGCACTATGGGAGAAGACAATGTTTTAGCTAATATTCAAAAGCCTTGAGGGGGAGAGGTGCAGACCATCTCTGACAAAGCAGTGTGATCTGTTGACCATCTTCTTCCATGCTGACAAATATTGTACTCCCTTAGAATGACACCGGAAACTAAGTCAATTATTAAAGTCAATCAACTTTTGTTCGTACTATGCCATCATCCTTGGAGAAGTTAAAATGCTGCTCAGTGCTAGGCTCATACGAGCCTGAGATCCATATTCTGTATGCTCCATGATGTCTCTCTTTATATAGTCTAGGGTGGTACGTCTCAGATCATTTACTCCCACATGGACTTTGACTAAGTCATATTAGTAATTGTAGTCCAATGACCAGAGTGCATGAGTAATGCAGTGGATCCTAGGCCCTGATAAGTAACTGACAGTAACTTTTTCTGTACTCAGCATGATGAGAAGGACATCATTGTGTCTCACTATGGAGTCTCCTTTGACTAGAATGTCGGATTGTGTAGTGACTTGCCTTATGGGCTTAGAGGTAGAGGATCCAAGAGATATAGCTCTATGTGTTGATGTGGGTGCTGTTTTGAAAGAGCACATTTGGGGCTGCTGAGGGTATTTGTCATGTGTACTTCATCTAGGAGGACTTTCTGGTTTAGGAAGGTTACATGTAAGTGACTCAGCATATGTGGGTCTATATGTCTGCTTTGAATTGTGCATGATGGGTGCTGAGTGTATACTACTGACAACATTATTGAAATTAGGAGTACTTTTATGTGAGAGCTTTGCCTCCAGTGACATTGTGTAAATACATCTCTCACATACCTTATCAAGTTGTTTGAGAATTAACTGGTTGTTAGTAAACATGAGGCAATTTCTGCATTGCCTCAGGATGCCCATATCCACCAAGCTGGTAACAGAGACTGTAGGAAAGTTCATAGTCAATGTAACAGACCCTTTTTATTGAGGGTTCCTATTATGTGATCGAAGACACATTCCTTCTAATGTGTGTTGATTGAACTTGAAAGCACGAAACGGCATATAAGCAATTTTTTCCCCTGGGAAATAAATCACTTGGCCGCTTTCGTTACTTTGCCATTTTCATCACTGTAGTGCAATCTCGGAGTTGGTGCATTTAACTGGGGCGGTGTAATGTTTTAATGTTTTTTTTTCTTTTGTGGTACGGCGATTTTTTTTCCCTTGGAAAACAATTGCTGTTCTACGTGTTCAGGATTGTAAGCTTTCGCTTACATGTGGTCGATACATCAGAGTTCACTTTTTTAAGCATTCGCTGATTTAATATAGACCCTTTATTGATTAGACAGTTGGAGTGAGAATATCAGTCACTGTCAGGAGTATCTGGTTTGCAACTACATGGACAGTGCTTGTAACAGCAAACTAGTTGTCCTGTGTGCAACAAGGTATTGAAAAAATTTCAATTTTCTTTTACGGAAAAAATGTCACTCAAGGTGCCTGAGTCTGTACAGAGCACTGGCAAACACTTGATGGGAAACTAATACATAGACCCTGAAAATTTAAAGATGAAGTATTTAGACAGATATTCTGAAGTTAGAAACCAATCAAGCAGTACTTACTGAAAACAAAGAATTAGCTTGTCAAGAATGATGAAAAGAGGGGAGTCACATGAATGCCTACTACCTGACTACTAATAATTCTGGTCTCACCACAGCTTCACTCTGTTGGCATACAATGCTCCTTTCTTCTTCTCTCACCAGAAGCAAAATGTTAGCACCAGTCCCAAGAAGAGATGCAGGCCACAGCCTGCTTGGTGATCCACAGTCTTGTCCCAGATGATGCAAGGGTCTGTAGGCTTGTAGCCTTTTTCTGGTAAATACCAAAAATCCACAAACAACGAACTGTTAAACTGAAACAGAACGCAATAAAAGTCGGCCAAAAAGCGTTAGTGCTATTTATTATAAATTACACTTTCAGCTAGGACAATGCCTAGCCTTCTTCAGACAAACAGTTAAAATATGGTAAGCCAATGTCTTTTATCTAATCAAGTCAGTGATGTCATCAATTAAGCAATGTTGTTAGTAACCATAACAACATATTATCGCAGCCTACTTTTATATAACAAGTTATAACTCATTAACTTATAATACAGGAAATGAACAAAACAATATATATTTCTATTTCATCTTATGTTTAAAAACACACTTATATGTGTATACATGTTAAAAACTGAACTATACAAATTTAATAACAACATACTCTACTTAAAACACTAAATCAAATTCATACTAAATAAGTCAAATTCATAAAAATACTTATGAATTCCCTGGTTCTCCTTTGTGTGAATATAAGGACTAAAAAGTGCCTAATTAAACAAACGCTGCACTAACCCACCTTTAATTCCTGGTTAAACTGTCATATGCAAGAACTTTGTATATTTGCATTGTATTCAGTTTTTATCTATTCAAAGTTAGGAGTTTCAACAGACTTTTAATGAAAATACTGTCATTAATCCCTGGGGGCATATGAGCCCTCGTTCTCACTTGCCACTTCAGTTCATCTATTTCGAGCAAAATTTGCCAAGGACCCCCCCCCAAATGTTCTCAATTCTCTGTTGTAAAACTGTGAACCTAAAGGTGTGTGCTGGAAATTCAGAGCAGTGTTTGGCTAAAGCATCGTTAAAATCTTTCTTCTTTATTGCATAATAATGCTCATATATTCGCTGCCTAAAATGTCTCTCCGTTTTCCCAATGTAAAACACGTTACATGAATTACAACAAGCAGCGTAAATCACACCCTTAGATTCACAGTTGAATTTTCCTTTTATTTTGTATGTGTTGTGGTTCAAAACCACCTGGTTACCAACCAGAATGTGTTTACATTGTGAACATGAACCACATTTAAATGTCCCATTAATTCTCCCATAAGAATTCCTGCTATTAATATTGCTCTCTAAGAGGGCTTTAAGATTTTGACCACGTCTGTATACTATTCTAGGGCTAGAACCAAGAATTCTAGAAAGGGAATCATCATTTTTAATGAGGTCCCAATTTTTATTTACTACCTCTCTAATAGACCAAAAATCTAAAGAGAATGTATACAAAAAGCTGGCTTGATAACTTACATTACCAGCTTTTTTATTTGGCAATTCATCAGATAGACTAGCCAATCCATTAAGGACTGAGTGAGAAAATGAGCTTGATAGTCCTTTTAATAAAGGAATAAAATAACCAACATTACGCTTGAAAACTACTTCTTTTTTTTGTGTTGTTAACAAGTTGACTAGGATAGCCTCTTTTAATAAACATGTTACACAGATGGTCACATTCAGTCTCAAAGTCTAATTCATCCAAAATCATATGGGCAGCCCTCACCATCTGGCCTTTGACCACCGCTTTCTTTTGTTGGCATGGGTGGTTGCTAGTAAAATGAAGGGAACAGTTTGAATACGTCGGTTTCCTATATATAAAACTTTTGTATCTACTATTAGCCTTGTCATTAACTAGCCAAATGTCCAAATAGTTGATCGCGGTTATACCTATGTTATAAGTAAACTTTAGAAAACTTGTGGTCCTGTTAATGTTGTCGATAAAGACTGGTATCATGGACAGTTCTCCATTCCAAATACAAAACATGTCATCCTGGTATCTAGTATACCAGGAGACATTGTTTTGAAATAGTTGGTCTTTAAACAGCAAGTTGTTTTCCCAATAAGCCATAGTGGCATTGGCGAAACTAGCGCCACATGGAGAACCCATGGCCACACCAGTTTTCTGCAGGTAAAACATACCCTCAAACAATATAAAATTATTCTTCAAGACCATTTCAAGCAAGGTCTCAATTATATAAATGATATTATCATTTGCTTTCTTACTATGCAAAAATTTCCTTACCCATTGTGTGCCTAAATCCTGAGGGATCACTGTGTATAGATCTTTAACTTCTATGGTTAAGAAATACACCTCAGGTTGGTATTCTAAGGAATTAATGTTTGTAAGAAAACTCCACGAGCCTTTGCAAATCTGTGATTCGGTTTCAATAAAAGGATTCAACAAACTGTCAACATATTTGGCACAAGCGTATGTGATTGAACCGCGGCCATCAACTATTGGTCTGAAAGGGGGGGACTTTATGTCCTTATGGATCTTCAGACACCCAAACAATACTGGTGTTTCAGGAGCTATCATATTTAAATATTGGTAAAGGTCAATGTCTATGGAACCTTCCACAAACAAGTCATCCAAGATTGACCTTACCTTCTTGTAGGCTACATTAACCTCATTGATTGTTACGTGAGTGTAATTGGGAGTGTTTAAATGTTCTATCAATTTCTCCACATATAAACAATGATCCATAAAGACTAAGCCACCCCCTTATCAGGCTTCATATCTCTTGTATTACAATCTTTACGTAATTTAATAAATCCACATTCCGTCATAGACATGTTAGACTGAACTGGATGGGACGTGTATATTCACTTTTCTTTGATGGCCCAAAAATCAATTTCACACATCTTAACTGGGGGGGGGGGGGTGTAATGTTTTAATGTTTTTTTTTTCTTTTGTGGAACGGCAATTTTTTTCCCTTGGAAAACAATTGCTCTTCTAAGTGTTCAGGATTGTAAGCTTTCGCTTACATAGGGTTGATACATCAGAGTTCACTTTTTTATGCATTCACTGATTTAATATAGACCCTTTATTGATTAGACAGTTGGAGTGAGACTATCAGTCACTGTCAGGAGTATCTGGTTTGCAACTACGTGGACAGTGCTTGTAACTGCAAACTAGTTGTCCTGTGTGCAACAAGGTATTGAAAAAATTTAAATTTTTTTTACGGGAAAAATGTCACTCAAGGTGCCTGAGTCTGTACAGAGCACTGGCAAACACTTGATGGGAAACTAATACATAGACCCTGAAAATTTAAAGATGAAGTATTTAGACAGATATTCTGAAGTTAGAAACCAATCAAGCAGTACTTACTGAAAACAAAGAATTAGCTTGTCAAGAATGATGAAAAGAGGGGAGTCACATGAATGCCTACTACCTGACTACTAATAATTCTGGTCTCACCACAGCTTCACTCTGTTGGCATACAATGCTCCTTTCTTCTTCTCTCACCAGAAGCAAAATGTTAGCACCAGTCCCAAGAAGAGATGCAGGCCACAGCCTGCTTGGTGATCCACAGTCTTGTCCCAGATGATGCAAGAGTCTGTAGGCTTGTAGCCTTTTTCTGGTAAATACATTGAATAGCAACCAGACCAATCAGGTATGTTAAGTACAGACACTCACTCTCCTACCAGAAACAGTCAGGAATCAATGCACTCTGCTCCTTCTCTCACCAGGATCAGAATATATGCACAGATTCCAAGCTGTCACCTATAAAGCATTTATTAGGCTTTCTAGTGATCAGCAGTCTCCAGGAAATAATGCCCCTGTACTCCTTCTGCCACCAGGAGAAAACAGAAGCACTAATCCCAAGATAACTACTGAGAGGCAGAATGTGGGCTCTCCAAAAACTGGTCATATTGCAATAGATGCTTAAAGGTAAGATGGAAATAAATGGTTTATCCTAAACACTGCAGCATGCACTAAGCATTTTGATATGAAAGTGAGTAACTTAAGTTTTAGCTGTCTAAAAAGTTAAGTTTTAGTGAGAACAACTAATTTTAAAAGAGCAAGATAGATTGAAAGGGGGTCGGCACTTTTGTATTCTGGTACTATGGAATGCAGTAGGATGGCCAATAAGTTTAAACAGTTGAAGGGGAGTGATTTCACAAAATGATAATCTTGTGCTTACTCACACCAGCCAGTGAAAGGAGAGAGGGAACAAGATATATGGTCAAATTAACATAAGGGCAGGAAGCTAGAAAGACAGTGGTGTTTATGAACACAACAGTAACAGGGTGGGACAATGGGAAAATTCTGTCTGACTCACAAGAAAGAGAGCTGTGGTTTATTTTCAAGTTTTAATATGCAGTTAATACAGAATACAAGTAAAACACAGTGTAAAGAAAACAAATCACAGTATACAAAATAGAAAAGGCAGTAAAGTAATACAAAATACAAGAAATAAAAAGCAAACTAACCTTTGTCTCACAGCAAGCAGTGGAAGAGTCTGGATGAGCTTTTCCATTAAAGCTCTGAAATGTTTTATTTTGCCCCTTAAATAGAAGGTTTAATTCCTAGCTCCACCCCCTCCATTCACAGATGATTAACTTTAACTGACCTGTTCTAACTTATGTGTGACTCCTTAATTGACCTGTTCTAATTTATGTCTGACTCACAAGAGTTCAAGTTTTAATATGCAGTTAAAAGGAGAATACAAGTAAAACACAGTATAAAGAAAACAAATCACAGTATACAAAATAGAAAAAGACAGTAGAGTAATACATGTTACAAGAAATAAAATGTAAAATAACCATTCCCTTACAGCAAGCTGTGGCAGAGTCTGGGTGAACCTTTCCAGTAAAGATTGGAAATGTTATGATATGATATGTCTATGTATTGTGTTGCTACCAAAAATCTTTGACATGGGTCATCTCTGACCAGAAATTATATACCTCACAAGCTGCATTTTTCTGTATACACTGTAATCTGTACCCTTTCATCAACTAGATATACTGCTGCAATTTCTGTATTGCTGTACTGTATACATTGTATGTTGTATATTATTTTACATTTTTTTAAACTGTAATTTGGATTGTATTTTGCATTTTGTATTTGTGATTGTATCTTCTATGTGGAGCTTTTCTTCCTGGGCCTCCGCTGAAAAAGGACCTGCATCCAGTTGGACTTTCCTGGTTAGCAAATGTAAAATCAATAAATAAATAACAGTAGTAATTAGAGTATGTATTAACATAAAGCACTGGAACTAAGTATGTAAAGTAGGCAGATTAAATAATTTAAAGAATCTTAGGGGCTGCACTTCAATGGAAGTAAGATGAAATCAAAGACATCTGTATGGTGTACAAATGTCAAAATTACAGAAGCTTCATTTATTCAGTAGACCTCACTCACTACTCTGTCTATGCAGTAATTGTCTTAATATCACTTCTGAGATCATTTAACTATAGAAGAAGAAGTTGCTTCCACAAAACTCCTTGCTGTATCCTACAGTGTCATCTAAATTTTAACAACTTACTACAGCTATAATCAGAACAGATCAGAAACTTGTTAGACTTTTACAGAACCTACGCCTTTCAAATAATCTGTTCAAGGAAAAACAGATCCAACACAGTAGTACCCTGATGTCTATATTCTACTTACATAGTCAATGTCTCACAATTTATATTCTGTATAAATTAAGCCAGACATGATAAAATAGTGAGATTCTGACAGGCAATTGTTGTAGAACATTACAATGTGCATTTATACAGTGCTTATAATGACTTCAGTTTTTTTTTATCTGTTGTTCCTTAGCCAAATAAGATTTGCCGATGAACTTATCAGATGTCCACCCCTGTTAAATATTATCACCTAATGAGAAACTTAGCATTAACTCAGATCATCTGCTGGCAAGGCAGTGAGAATTCCTAAAATATGGAATAAAATTTGGTGACTCTCAACACCCAACATATATTGGAAAAATCAGGAATTAACTTCCCTTCATATAGAAAACTACCTCTTGAAATTAAGCTGTCAGTGTTACTCTAAAAAACCTTTTTCAATGGCATTAACTCAGAGACTTGCTATAAAAGGCATAAATTGCAATTATTAAATGAATGGGTAAATCATGAAAAACACCACCATCGTTAATAATCTAGAGACAGTTGGAGGCAGCAATTTAAACATTGACCAGTTTACATCTAACAACATTCGGAAAACATGTTTTGTTGCTCATCAGTTCTAACTCAGAAATGATGAAGTTATTCCCCGGGATTCATGAACCTTGCGCCAGGCGCCCGCATAGCGTTGGCGTTATAACGCCAAATATGGCTGCTGAGCGATTCAGGTATGAATGAATTCCACGTGCACTACCGGGCGGCGCCGGACCGCTCCGCCCGGCGTAGGTATGCAAAACACACTGTGCGGTATTGCACCATGCAAATGAGGGCAATAGCGATCCACGAGTGGCGAGGCGTAAGCGTAGTGGCAATGTAAACCAAAAACGGTTTACATTTACCCAAACATACCGGAGGAGTAACGGAAGGCTGTCAAAGTCAGGTATCATATAGGTGCAATATGCCAATGTGGAAAGGCACCGAGAATGTCCAAAGAAAATATGCACAAAATGTAAAAATGACATAAATGGCACGACGTAGAAAGAACAGCAGACCCCGGGATGTGTGCACAGAAGTTGTAAAGCAATGAAATAATATGATAATGTCCGAAAAGAGCATTAGAACACAAATCAGCTGCACAGCCACCACACACCATAGTATGTATGTAAAGCTGCAACCCCAGCGCAATGGTTGTCAAGGAGTGGAGGCGGTGTCCGCGCCGTAACCAGGTATTAGTAGTCAATTCCATGCAAATGAGGCAGATAATAGTGAATCGCAAAACGGCGCCAGCGTAAGGATGGAGCAAATGGCGAGCGGTACTACACTGAGGAGTGGCCTACACCAGATACACGCCAACCCAAAAAAAGCAAAGGGGTTTTGCCAACCTTGTAGGCGTGAAGGAAAGA